>NW_025416885.1:300000-480410 GCF_016746395.2 Drosophila simulans
ACATACAGACACACACTTCAGGGAGACAAAAGATTATCCCAAAGGCTGCAAACTGAAGATGGCACACACACACAATGAGAGAATAAGTAATTAAATTAGAAATTAAACTAAGCAAATGGAAAATTTTGCTAGTAAAAATTTTGTGCCCTCCTCCGCGATTCTCATTGGTGGCACGTAAGCTACACGGCACAGTGCAAATATAGATTTTGTTTCTAGTATATAATTCTAGTGTTTGTCAACTTAATATTTTTAACATATATTTACCGAATATTTTTAGAATATTTTTTTGCGCCCTCCTCCTCGATTCTCATTAGTGTCACGTAAGCTACACGGCACAGTGCAAATATAGTTTTTGTTTCTAGTATATATTTCTAGTGTTTGTCAACTTAATATTTTTAACATATATTTACCGAATATTTTTAGAATATTTTTTTTGCGCCCTCCTCCTCGATTCTCAGTAGTGGCACGTAAGCTACACGGCACAGTGCAAATATAGATTTTGTTTTTAGTATATATTTCTAGTGTTTGTCAACTTAATAATTTTAACATATATTTACCGAATATTTTCAGAATATTTTTAAGTAAACTTAATTGAAATTAAGTCAGTTCTAGTCTTGGCCACGTCATCGTTAATGCTAATTTAAACGTATGCTGTTTACTAATAAAACTAAACTTGTAATGGTTTTGTTTTAATTACATGTACCCTCTGGGAGCCAATAAGCTAGATGACCTGCGATGTAGTTTCAGGAGCTGTGCGGATGTAAAATTAGCACAAAGGATGTCGTAAATCAAGGACCAAAGAATAAGAGGTTCGTATCTAAATAATTCGTTATATTACTTAAATATGTTCTTATGTTGTTTTGAAAATCGACAATCAAAATCAAAAAATATTTAATATTAATTAGCGGTTATTAACTACAACATGAAATTTATAACAATTGCTAATAGATATACATAACAAAATATGCTACTGTGAAAGTTATAATGGTTTAGTTTCAATTATAAGTTCCCTCTGGAAGCCAATACGCTAGATGACCTACGATGTAATATTAGGAGCTATCCGAATATACAATCAGCGAAAAGGATGTCATAAATCAAGGCCCATAGAATAAGAGGTTTGTATCTAAATAATTCGATATATTTTTAAAATAAGTTCTTATGTTGTTTTGATAATCGACGATCAAAATCAAAAATATTTCATATTAATTAGCGGTAATTAACTAGCAACATGAAATTTAAAACAATTGCTAATAGATATACATGACTAAATATGCTGAGGTGTACACAAAATTTACTTCATAAAAATATTGACAATATCAAACTCGCGGAATCGATGTGGCATAAAATAAATAAATGACAATCTACACTCACACACATGCAAACAGCGGACTCCACACACACACATACAGACACACACTTCAGGGAGACAAAAGATTATCCCAAAGGCTGCAAACTGAAGATGGCACACACACACAATGAGAGAATAAGTAATTAAATTATAAATTAAACTAAGCAAATGGAAAGTTTTGCAAGTAAAAATTTTGTGCCCTCCTCCTCGATTCTCATTGGTGGCACGTAAGCTACACGGCACAGTGCAAATATAGTTTTTGTTTCTAGTATATATTTCTAGTGTTTGTCAACTTAATATTTTAACATATATTTACCGAATATTTTTAGAATATTTTTTTTGCGCCCTCCTCCTCGATTCTCATTAGTGGCACGTAAGCTACACGGCACAGTGCAAATATAGATTTTTTTTAGTATATATTTCTAGTGTTTGTTAACTTAATATATATATATATATATATATATATACATATATTTACCGAATATTTTCAGAATATTTTTAAGTAAACTTAATCTTTCTAGTATATTTTTAATTTATAATATTTGATAATTTTATATATAATGTTTTTTGAAATTAAGTCAGTTCTAGTCTTGGCCACGTCATCGTTAATGCTAATTAAAACGTATGCTGTTTACTAATAAAACTAAACTTGTAATGGTTTTGTTTTAATTACATGTACCCTCTGGGAGCCAATAAGCTAGATGACCTGCGATGTAGTTTCAGGAGCTGCGCGGATGTAAAATTAGCACAAAGGATGTCGTAAATCAAGGACCAAAAAATAAGAGGTTCGTATCTAAATAACTCGTTATATTTTTAAAATAAGTTCTTATATTGTTTTGATAATTGACAATCAAAATCAAAAATATTTCATATTAATTAGCGGTAATTAACTAGCAACATGAAATTTAAAATAATTGCTAATAGATATACATGACTAAATATGCTAAGGTGAACACAAAATTTACTTCATAAAAATATTGACAATATCGAATTTAATATAAAATTCCAATTCGTAGGAAATCTACGTACCAGAGATGGTATTCATATATTGATGACGTGGTCCATTTGATATTAAGTCAGTTCCATTATTGGCCACGTCATCGTTAATGCTTATTAAAACTTATGCCCATTGTGTTTACAAATAACACTAAACTTGTAATGGTTTTGTTTTAATTTCATGTACCCTCTGGACCAATAAGCTAGATGACCTGCGATGTAGTTTCAGGAGCTGCGCGGATGTAAAATTAGCACAAAGGATGTCGTAAATCAAGGACCAAAGAATAAGAGGTTCGTATCTAAATAATTCGTTATATTACTAAAATAAGTTCTTATGTTGTTTGGAAAATCGACAATCAAAATCAAAAAATATTTAATATTAATTAGCGGTTATTACCTACAACATGAAATTTATAACAATTGCTAATAGATATACATAACAAAATATGCTACTGTGAAAGTTATAATGGTTTAGTTTCAATTAGAAGTTTCCTCTGGAAGCCAATACGCTAGATGACCTACGATGTAATATTAGGAGCTATCCGAATATACAATCAGCGAAAAGGATGTCATAAATCAAGGACAATAGAATAAGAGGTTTGTATCTAAATAATTCGATATATTTTTAAAATAAGTTCTTATATTGTTTTGATAATCGACAATAAAAATCAAAAATATTTCATATTAATTAGCGGTAATAAACTAGCAACATGAAATTTAAAATAATTGCTAATAGATATACATGACTAAATATGCTAAGGTGAACACAAAATTTACTTCATAAAAATATTGACAATATCGAATTTAATATAAAATTCGAATTCGTAGGAAATCTACGTACCAGAGATGGTATTCATATATTGATGACGTGGTCCATTTGATATTAAGTCAGTTCCATTATTGGCCACGTCATCGTTAATGCTAATTAAAACTTATGCCCATTGTGTTTACAAATAACACTACACTTGTAATAGTTTTGTTTTAATTTCATGTACCCTCTGGAAGCCAATGAGCTAGATGACCTGCGATGTAGTTTCAGGAGCTGCGCGGATGTAAAATTAGAACAAAGGATGTCGTAAATCAAGGACCAAAGAATAAGAGGTTCGTATCTAAATAATTCGTTATATTTTTAAAATAAGTTCTTGTATTGTTTTGATAATCGACAATCAAAATCAAAAAATATTTAATATTAATTAGCGGTAATTAACTAGCAACATGAAATTTAAAATAATTGCTAATAGATATACATGACTAAAGACGCTAAGGTGAACACAAAATTTACTTCATAAAAATATTGACAATATCGAATTTTTTAAATAATTCCAATTCATATGAAATCTACGTACCAGAGATGGTATTTATAATTGATGTTTGATATTAAGTCAGTTCCATTCTTGGGCACGTCATCGTTAATGCTAATTAAAACTTATGCCCATTGTGTTTACAAATAACACTAAACTTGTAATGGTTTTGTTTTAATTACATGTACCCTCTAGGAGCCAATAAGCTAGATGACCTGCGATATAGTTTCAGGAGCTGCTTGGATGTAAAATTAGCACAAATGATGTCCTTAATCAAGAACCAAGGAATAAGGGGTTCGTATCTAAATAATTCGTTATATTTTTAAAATAAGTTGTTTTAAATTATGTTGTTTTGATAAAAGACAATCAAACCAAAAAATATTTAATATTAATTAGCGGTTAACATGAAATTTATAACAATTGCTAATAGATATACATAACAAAATATGCTATTGTGAAAGTTATAATGGTTTAGTTTCAATTCTAAGTTCCCTCTGAAAGCCAATACGCTAGATAACGTACGATGTAATTTCAGGAGCTATGCGAATGTACAATCAGCGAATAGGATGTCATAAATCAAGGACAATAGAATAAGAGGTTTGTATCTAAATAATTCGATATATTTTTAAAATAAGTTCTTATGTTGTTTTGATAATCGACGATCAAAATCAAAAAATATTTAATATTAATTAGCGGTAATTAACTAGCAACATGAAATTTAAAACACTTGCTAATACATGACTAACGATGCTGAGGTGAACACAAAATTTTCTTCATAAAAATATTGACAATATCGAATTTAATATAAAATTCCAATTCGCAGGAAATCTACGTCCCAGAGACGGTATTCATATATTGATGACGTGGTCCATTTGATATTAAGTCAGTTCTATTCTTGGCCACGTCATCGTTAATGCTAATTAAAACTTATGCCCATTGTGTTTACAAATAACACTAAACTTGTAATGGTTTTGTTTTAATTTCATGTACCGATGTAGTTTCAGGAGCTGGGCGGATGTAAAATTAGCACAAATGATGTCGTTAATCAAGGACCAAGGAATAAGAGGTTCGTATCTAAATAACTCGTTATATTTTTAAAATAAGTTCTTATATTGTTTTGATAATCGACAATCAAAATCAAAAATATTTCATATTAATTAGCGGTAATTAACTAGCAACATGAAATTTAAAATAATTGCTAATAGATATACATGACTAAATATGCTAAGGTGAACACAAAATGTACTTCATAAAAATATTGACAATATCAAATTTAATATAAAATTCCAATTCGTAGGAAATATACGTACCAGAGATGGTATTCATATATTGATAACGTGGTCCATTTGATATTAAGTCAGTTCCATTCTGGGCCACGTCATCGTTAATGCTAATTAAAACTTATGCCCATTGTGTTTATAAACAACACTAAACTTGTAATGGTTTTGTTTTAATTTCATGTACCCTCTAGGAGCCAATAAGCTAGATGACCTGCGATGTAGTTTCAGGAGCTGCGCGGAAGTAAAATTAGCACAAATGATGTCCTTAATCAAGAACCAAGGAATAAGGGGTTCGTATCTAAATAATTCGTTATATTTTTAAAATAAGTTGTTTTAAATTATGTTGTTTTGATAAAAGACAATCAAACCAAAAAATATTTAATATTAATTAGCGGTTAACATGAAATTTATAACAATTGCTAATAGATATACATAACAAAATATGCTATTGTGAAAGTTATAATGGTTTAGTTTCAATTCTAAGTTCCCTCTGAAAGCCAATACGCTAGATAACGTACGATGTAATTTCAGGAGCTATGCGAATGTACAATCAGCGAATAGGATGTCATAAATCAAGGACAATAGAATAAGAGGTTTGTATCTAAATAATTCGATATATTTTTAAAATAAGTTCTTATGTTGTTTTGATAATCGACGATCAAAATCAAAAATATTTAATATTAATTAGCGGTAATTAACTAGCAACATGAAATTTAAAAGACTTGCTAATACATGACTAACGATGCTGAGGTGAACACAAAATTTTCTTCATAAAAATATTGACAATATCGAATTTAATATAAAATTCCAATTCGCAGGAAATCTACGTCCCAGAGACGGTATTCATATATTGATGACGTGGTCCATTTGATATTAAGTCAGTTCTATTCTTGGCCACGTCATCGTTAATGCTAATTAAAACTTATGCCCATTGTGTTTACAAATAACACTAAACTTGTAATGGTTTTGTTTTAATTACATGTACCCTCTAGGAGCCAATAAGCTAGATGACCTGCGATATAGTTTCAGGAGCTGCTTGGATGTAAAATTAGCACAAATGATGTCCTTAATCAAGAACCAAGGAATAAGGGGTTCGTATCTAAATAATTCGTTATATTTTTAAAATAAGTTGTTTTAAATTATGTTGTTTTGATAAAAGACAATCAAACCAAAAAATATTTAATATTAATTAGCGGTTAACATGAAATTTATAACAATTGCTAATAGATATACATAACAAAATATGCTATTGTGAAAGTTATAATGGTTTAGTTTCAATTCTAAGTTCCCTCTGAAAGCCAATACGCTAGATAACGTACGATGTAATTTCAGGAGCTATGCGAATGTACAATCAGCGAATAGGATGTCATAAATCAAGGACAATAGAATAAGAGGTTTGTATCTAAATAATTCGATATATTTTTAAAATAAGTTCTTATGTTGTTTTGATAATCGACGATCAAAATCAAAAAATAATTAATATTAATTAGCGGTAATTAACTAGCAACATGAAATTTAAAACACTTGCTAATACATGACTAACGATGCTGAGGTGAACACAAAATTTTCTTCATAAAAATATTGACAATATCGAATTTAATATAAAATTCCAATTCGCAGGAAATCTACGTCCCAGAGACGGTATTCATATATTGATGACGTGGTCCATTTGATATTAAGTCAGTTCTATTCTTGGCCACGTCATCGTTAATGCTAATTAAAACTTATGCCCATTGTGTTTACAAATAACACTAAACTTGTAATGGTTTTGTTTTAATTTCATGTACCGATGTAGTTTCAGGAGCTGGGCGGATGTAAAATTAGCACAAATGATGTCGTTAATCAAGGACCAAGGAATAAGAGGTTCGTATCTAAATAACTCGTTATATTTTTAAAATAAGTTCTTATATTGTTTTGATAATCGACAATCAAAATCAAAAATATTTCATATTAATTAGCGGTAATTAACTAGCAACATGAAATTTAAATAATTGCTAATAGATATACATGACTAAATATGCTAAGGTGAACACAAAATTTACTTCATAAAAATATTGACAATATCGAATTTAATATAAAATTCCAATTCGTAGGAAATCTACGTACCAGAGATGGTATTCATATATTGATGACGTGGTCCATTTGATATTAAGTCAGTTCCATTCTTGGCCACGTCATCGTTAATGCTAATTAAAACTTATGCCCATTGTGTTTACAAATAACACTAAACTTGTAATGGTTTTGTTTTAATTTCATGTACCCTCTGGAAGCCAATGAGCTAGATGACCTGCGATGTAGTTTCAGGAGCTGCGCGGATGTAAAATCAGAACAAAGGATGTCGTAATTCAAGGACCATACAATAAGAGGTTTGTATCTAAATACTTCGATATATTTTTAAAATAAGTTCTTATATTGTTTTGATAATCGACAATCAAAATCAAAAAATATTTAATATTAATTAGCGGTAATTAACTAGCAACATGAAATTTCAAATAATTGCTAATAGATATACTTACTAAAGACGCTAAGGTGAACACAAAATGTACTTCATAAAAATATTGACAATATCGAATTTAATATAAAATTCCAATTCGTAGGAAATATACGTACCAGAGATGGTATTCATATATTGATAACTTGGTTCATTTGATATTAAGTCAGTTCCATTCTGGGCCACGTCATCGTTAATGCTAATTAAAACTTATGCCCATTGTGTTTACAAATAACACTAAACTTGTAATGGTTTTGTTTTAATTTCATGTACCCTCTGGGAGCCAATAAGCTAGATGACCTGTGATGTAGTTTCAGGAGCTGCGCGGATGTAAAATTAGAACAAAGGATGTCGTAAATCAAGGACCAAAGAATAAGAGGTTCGTATCTAAATAATTCGTTATATTTTTAAAATAAGTTCTAATGTTGTTTTGATAATCGACAATCAAAATCAAAAAATATTTAATATTAATTAGCGGTAATTAACTAGCAACATGAAATTTAAAACAATTGCTAATAGATATACATGACTAAATATGCTGAGGTGTACACAAAATTTACTTCATAAAAATATTGACAATATCGAACTCGCGGAATCGATGTGGCATAAAATAAATAAATGACAAGCTACACTCACACACATGCAAACAGCAGACTCCACACACACACATACAGACACACACTTCAGGGAGACAAAAGATTATCCCAAAGGCTGCAAACTGAAGATGGCATACACCCACAATGAGAGTATAAGTAATTAAATTAGAAATTAAACTAAGCAAATGGAAAATTTTGCAAGTAAAAATTTTGTGCCCTCCTCCTCGATTCTCATTGGTGGCACGTAAGCTACACGGCACAGTGCAAATATAGTTTTTGTTTCTAGTATATATTTCTAGTGTTTGTCAACTTTATATTTTTAACATATATTTCCGAATATTTTTAGAATATTTTTTTGCGCCCTCCTCCTCGATTCTCATTAGTGGCACGTAAGCTACACGGCACAGTGCAAATATAGATTTTGTTTTTAGTATATATTTCTAGTGTTTGTCAACTTAATATTTTTAACATATATTTACCGAATATTTTAAGAATATTTTTTTGCGCCCTCCTCCTCGATTCTCATTAGTGGCACGTAAGATACACGGCACAGTGAAAATATAGTTTTTGTTTCTAGTATATATTTCTAGTGTTTGTCAACTTTATATTTTTAACATATATTTCCGAATATTTTTAGAATATTTTTTTGCGCCCTCCTCCTCGATTCTCATTAGTGGCACGTAAGCTACACGGCACAGTGCAAATATAGATTTTGTTTTTAGTATATATTTCTAGTGTTTGTCAACTTAATATTTTTAACATATATTAACCGAATATTTTCAGAATATTTTTAAGTAAACTTAATCTTTCTAGTATATTTTTAATTTATAATATTTGATAATTTTATATATAATGTTTTTTGAAATTAAGTCAGTTCTAGTTTTGGCCACGTCATCGTTAATGCTAATTAAAACGTATGCTGTTTACTAATAAAACTAAACTTGTAATGGTTTTGTTTTAATTTCAAGTACCCTCTGGGAGCCAATAAGCTAGATGACCTGTGATGTAGTTTCAGGAGCTGCGCGGATGTAAAATCAGAACAAAGGATGTCGTAATTCAAGGACCATAGAATAAGAGGTTTGTATCTAAATACTTCGTTATATTTTTATAATAAGTTCTTATATTGTTTTGATAATCGACAATCAAAATCAAAAATATTTCATATTAATTAGCGGTAATTAACTAGCAACATGAAATTTACAATAATTGCTAATAGATATACATGACTAAATATGCTAAGGTGAACACAAAATTTACTTCATAAAAATATTGACAATATCGAATTTAATATAAAATTCCAATTCGTAGGAAATCTACGTACCAGAGATGGTATTCATATATTGATGACGTGGTCCATTTGATATTAAGTCAGTTCCATTCTTGGCCACGTCATCGTTAATGCTAATTAAAACTTATGCCCATTGTGTTTACAAATAACACTAAACTTGTAATGGTTTTGTTTTAATTTCATGTACCCTCTGGAAGCCAATGAGCTAGATGACCTGCGATGTAGTTTCAGGAGCTGCGCGGATGTAAAATTAGAACAAAGGATGTCGTAAATCAAGGACCAAAGAATAAGAGGTTCGTATCTAAATAATTCGTTATATTACTAAAATAAGTTCTTATGTTGTTTTGATAATCGACAATCAAAATCAAAAATATTTCATATTAATTAGCGGTAATTAACTAGCAACATGAAATTTAAAATAATTGCTAATAGATATACATGACTAAATATGCTCAGGTGAACACAAAATGTACTTCATAAAAATATTGACAATATCGAATTTAATATAAAATTCCAATTCGTAGGAAATATACGTACCAGAGATGGTATTCATATATTGATAACGTGGTTCATTTGATATTAAGTCAGTTCCATTCTGGGCCACGTCATCGTTAATGCTAATTAAAACTTATGCCCATTGTGTTTATAAACAACACTAAACTTGTAATGGTTTTGTTTTAATTTCATGTACCCTCTAGGAGCCAATAAGCTAGATGACCTGCGATGTAGTTTCAGGAGCTGCGCGGATGTAAAATTAGCACAAATGATGTCCTTAATCAAGAACCAAGGAATAAGGGGTTCGTATCTAAATAATTCGTTATATTTTTAAAATAAGTTGTTTTAAATTATGTTGTTTTGATAAAAGACAATCAAACCAAAAAATATTTAATATTAATTAGCGGTTAACATGAAATTTATAACAATTGCTAATAGATATACATAACAAAATATGCTATTGTGAAAGTTATAATGGTTTAGTTTCAATTCTAAGTTCCCTCTGAAAGCCAATACGCTAGATAACGTACGATGTAATTTCAGGAGCTATGCGAATGTACAATCAGCGAATAGGATGTCATAAATCAAGGACAATAGAATAAGAGGTTTGTATCTAAATAATTCGATATATTTTAAAATAAGTTCTTATGTTGTTTTGATAATCGACGATCAAAATCAAAAATATTTAATATTAATTAGCGGTAATTAACTAGCAACATGAAATTTAAAAGACTTGCTAATACATGACTAACGATGCTGAGGTGAACACAAAATTTTCTTCATAAAAATATTGACAATATCGAATTTAATATAAAATTCCAATTCGCAGGAAATCTACGTCCCAGAGACGGTATTCATATATTGATGACGTGGTCCATTTGATATTAAGTCAGTTCTATTCTTGGCCACGTCATCGTTAATGCTAATTAAAACTTATGCCCATTGTGTTTACAAATAACACTAAACTTGTAATGGTTTGTTTTAATTACATGTACCCTCTAGGAGCCAATAAGCTAGATGACCTGCGATATAGTTTCAGGAGCTGCTTGGATGTAAAATTAGCACAAATGATGTCCTTAATCAAGAACCAAGGAATAAGGGGTTCGTATCTAAATAATTCGTTATATTTTTAAAATAAGTTGTTTTAAATTATGTTGTTTTGATAAAAGACAATCAAACCAAAAAATATTTAATATTAATTAGCGGTTAACATGAAATTTATAACAATTGCTAATAGATATACATAACAAAATATGCTATTGTGAAAGTTATAATGGTTTAGTTTCAATTCTAAGTTCCCTCTGAAAGCCAATACGCTAGATAACGTACGATGTAATTTCAGGAGCTATGCGAATGTACAATCAGCGAATAGGATGTCATAAATCAAGGACAATAGAATAAGAGGTTTGTATCTAAATAATTCGATATATTTTTAAAATAAGTTCTTATGTTGTTTTTGATAATCGACGATCAAAATCAAAAAATTATTAATATTAATTAGCGGTAATTAACTAGCAACATGAAATTTAAAACACTTGCTAATACATGACTAACGATGCTGAGGTGAACACAAAATTTTCTTCATAAAAATATTGACAATATCGAATTTAATATAAAATTCCAATTCGCAGGAAATCTACGTCCCAGAGACGGTATTCATATATTGATGACGTGGTCCATTTGATATTAAGTCAGTTCTATTCTTGGCCACGTCATCGTTAATGCTAATTAAAACTTATGCCCATTGTGTTTACAAATAACACTAAACTTGTAATGGTTTTGTTTTAATTTCATGTACCGATGTAGTTTCAGGAGCTGGGCGGATGTAAAATTAGCACAAATGATGTCGTTAATCAAGGACCAAGGAATAAGAGGTTCGTATCTAAATAACTCGTTATATTTTAAAATAAGTTCTTATATTGTTTTGATAATCGACAATCAAAATCAAAAATATTTCATATTAATTAGCGGTAATTAACTAGCAACATGAAATTTAAAATAATTGCTAATAGATATACATGACTAAATATGCTAAGGTGAACACAAAATGTACTTCATAAAAATATTGACAATATCAAATTTAATATAAAATTCCAATTCGTAGGAAATATACGTACCAGAGATGGTATTCATATATTGATAACGTGGTCCATTTGATATTAAGTCAGTTCCATTCTGGGCCACGTCATCGTTAATGCTAATTAAAACTTATGCCCATTGTGTTTACAAACAACACTAAACTTGTAATGGTTTTGTTTTAATTTCATGTACCCTCTAGGAGCCAATAAGCTAGATGACCTGCGATGTAGTTTCAGGAGCTGCGCGGATGTAAAATTAGCACAAATGATGTCCTTAATCAAGAACCAAGGAATAAGGGGTTCGTATCTAAATAATTCGTTATATTTTTAAAATAAGTTGTTTTAAATTATGTTGTTTTGATAAAAGACAATCAAACCAAAAAATATTTAATATTAATTAGCGGTTAACATGAAATTTATAACAATTGCTAATAGATATACATAACAAAATATGCTATTGTGAAAGTTATAATGGTTTAGTTTCAATTCTAAGTTCCCTCTGAAAGCCAATACGCTAGATAACGTACGATGTAATTTCAGGAGCTATGCGAATGTACAATCAGCGAATAGGATGTCATAAATCAAGGACAATAGAATAAGAGGTTTGTATCTAAATAATTCGATATATTTTTAAAATAAGTTCTTATGTTGTTTGATAATCGACGATCAAAATCAAAAAATATTTAATATTAATTAGCGGTAATTAACTAGCAACATGAAATTTAAAAGACTTGCTAATACATGACTAACGATGCCGAGGTGAACACAAAATTTTCTTCATAAAAATATTGACAATATCGAATTTAATATAAAATTCCAATTCGCAGGAAATCTACGTCCCAGAGACGGTATTCATATATTGATGACGTGGTCCATTTGATATTAAGTCAGTTCTATTCTTGGCCACGTCATCGTTAATGCTAATTAAAACTTATGCCCATTGTGTTACAAATAACACTAAACTTGTAATGGTTTTGTTTTAATTCATGTACCGATGTAGTTTCAGGAGCTGGGCGGATGTAAAATTAGCACAAATGATGTCGTTAATCAAGGACCAAGGAATAAGAGGTTCGTATCTAAATAACTCGTTATATTTTTAAAATAAGTTCTTATATTGTTTTGATAATCGACAATCAAAATCAAAAATATTTCATATTAATTAGCGGTAATTAACTAGCAACATGAAATTTAAATAATTGCTAATAGATATACATGACTAAATATGCTCAGGTGAACACAAAATGTACTTCATAAAAATATTGACAATATCAAATTTAATATAAAATTCCAATTCGTAGGAAATATACGTACCAGAGATGGTATTCATATATTGATAACGTGGTCCATTTGATATTAAGTCAGTTCCATTCTGGGCCACGTCATCGTTAATGCTAATTAAAACTTATGCCCATTGTGTTTACAAACAACACTAAACTTGTAATGGTTTTGTTTTAATTTCATGTACCCTCTGGGAGCCAATAAGCTAGATGACCTGTGATGTAGTTTCAGGAGCTGCGCGGATGTAAAATCAGAACAAAGGATGTCGTAATTCAAGGACCATACAATAAGAGGTTTGTATCTAAATACTTCGATATATTTTTAAAATAAGTTCTTATATTGTTTTGATAATCGACAATCAAAATCAAAAAATATTTAATATTAATTAGCGGTAATTAACTAGCAACATGAAATTTCAAATAATTGCTAATAGATATACTTACTAAAGACGCTAAGGTGAACACAAAATGTACTTCATAAAAATATTGACAATATCGAATTTAATATAAAATTCCAATTCGTAGGAAATATACGTACCAGAGATGGTATTCATATATTGATAACGTGGTTCATTTGATATTAAGTCAGTTCCATTCTGGGCCACGTCATCGTTAATGCTAATTAAAACTTATGCCCATTGTGTTTACAAATAACACTAAACTTGTAATGGTTTTGTTTTAATTTCATGTACCCTCTGGGAGCCAATAAGCTAGATGACCTGTGATGTAGTTTCAGGAGCTGCGCGGATGTAAAATTAGAACAAAGGATGTCGTAATCAAGGACCAAAGAATAAGAGGTTCGTATCTAAATAATTCGTTATATTTTTAAAATAAGTTCTAATGTTGTTTTGATAATCGACAATCAAAATCAAAAAATATTTAATATTAATTAGCGGTAATTAACTAGCAACATGAAATTTAAAACAATTGCTAATAGATATACATGACTAAATATGCTGAGGTGTACACAAAATTACTTCATAAAAATATTGACAATATCGAACTCGCGGAATCGATGTGGCATAAAATAAATAAATGACAAGCTACACTCACACACATGCAAACAGCAGACTCCACACACACACATACAGACACACACTTCAGGGAGACAAAAGATTATCCAAAGGCTGCAAACTGAAGATGGCATACACCCACAATGAGAGTATAAGTAATTAAATTAGAAATTAAACTAAGCAAATGGAAAATTTTGCAAGTAAAAATTTTGTGCCCTCCTCCTCGATTCTCATTGGTGGCACGTAAGCTACACGGCACAGTGCAAATATAGTTTTGTTTCTAGTATATATTTCTAGTGTTTGTCAACTTTATATTTTTAACATATATTTCCGAATATTTTAGAATATTTTTTTGCGCCCTCCTCCTCGATTCTCATTAGTGGCACGTAAGCTACACGGCACAGTGCAAATATAGATTTTGTTTTTAGTATATATTTCTAGTGTTTGTCAACTTAATATTTTTAACATATATTTACCGAATATTTTAAGAATATTTTTTTGCGCCCTCCTCCTCGATTCTCATTAGTGGCACGTAAGATACACGGCACAGTGAAAATATAGTTTTTGTTTCTAGTATATATTTCTAGTGTTTGTCAACTTTATATTTTTAACATATATTTCCGAATATTTTTAGAATATTTTTTTGCGCCCTCCTCCTCGATTCTCATTAGTGGCACGTAAGCTACACGGCACAGTGCAAATATAGATTTTGTTTTTAGTATATATTTCTAGTGTTTGTCAACTTAATATTTTTAACATATATTAACCGAATATTTTCAGAATATTTTAAGTAAACTTAATCTTTCTAGTATATTTTTAATTTATAATATTTGATAATTTTATATATAATGTTTTTTGAAATTAAGTCAGTTCTAGTTTTGGCCACGTCATCGTTAATGCTAATTAAAACGTATGCTGTTTACTAATAAAACTAAACTTGTAATGGTTTTGTTTTAATTTCAAGTACCCTCTGGGAGCCAATAAGCTAGATGACCTGTGATGTAGTTTCAGGAGCTGCGCGGATGTAAAATCAGAACAAAGGATGTCGTAATTCAAGGACCATAGAATAAGAGGTTTGTATCTAAATACTTCGTTATATTTTTATAATAAGTTCTTATATTGTTTGATAATCGACAATCAAAATCAAAAATATTTCATATTAATTAGCGGTAATTAACTAGCAACATGAAATTTAAAATAATTGCTAATAGATATACATGACTAAATATGCTAAGGTGAACACAAAATTACTTCATAAAAATATTGACAATATCGAATTTAATATAAAATTCCAATTCGTAGGAAATCTACGTACCAGAGATGGTATTCATATATTGATGACGTGGTCCATTTGATATTAAGTCAGTTCCATTCTTGGCCACGTCATCGTTAATGCTAATTAAAACTTATACCCATTGTGTTTACAAATAACACTAAACTTGTAATGGTTTTGTTTTAATTTCATGTACCCTCTGGAAGCCAATGAGCTAGATGACCTGCGATGTAGTTTCAGGAGCTGCGCGGATGTAAAATTAGAACAAAGGATGTCGTAAATCAAGGACCAAAGAATAAGAGGTTCGTATCTAAATAATTCGTTATATTACTAAAATAAGTTCTTATGTTGTTTTTGAAAATCGACAATCAAAATCAAAAAATATTTAATATTAATTAGCGGTTATTAACTACAAGATGAAATTTATTACAATTGCTAATAGATATACATAACAAAATATGCTACTGTGAAAGTTATAATGGTTTAGTTTCAATTATAAGTTCACTCTGGAAGCCAATACGCTAGATGACCTACGATGTAATATTAGGAGCTATCCGAATATACAATCAGCGAAAAGGATGTCATAAATCAAGGACCATAGAATAAGAGGTTTGTATCTAAATAATTCGATATATTTTTAAAATAAGTTCATATGTTGTTTTGATAATCGACGATCAAAATCAAAAATATTTCATATTAATTAACGGTAATTAACTAGCAACATGAAATTTAAAACAATTGCTAATAGATATACATGACTAAATATGCTGAGGTGTACACAAAATTTACTCCATAAAAATATTGACAATATCGAATTTAATATAAAATTCCAATTCGTAGGAAATCTTCGTACCAGAGATGGTATTCATATATTGATGACGTGGTCCATTTGATATTAAGTCAGTTCCATTTTTGGCCACGTCATCGTTAATGCTAATTAAAACTTATGCCCATTGTGTTTACAAATAACGCTAAACTTGTAATGGTTTTGTTTTAATTTCATGTACCCTCTGGAAGCCAATGAGCTAGATGACCTGCGATGTAGTTTCAGGAGCTGCGCGGATGTAAAATTAGAACAAAGGATGTCGTAAATCAAGGACCAAAGAATAAGAGGTTCGTATCTAAATAATTCGTTATATTTTTAAAATAAGTTCTAATGTTGTTTTGATAATCGACAATCAAAATCAAAAAATATTTAATATTAATTAGCGGTAATTAACTAGCAACATGAAATTTAAAATAATTGCTAATAGATATACATGACTAAAGACGCTAAGGTGAACACAAAATTTACTTCATAAAAATATTGACAATATCGAATTTTTTAAATAATTCCAATTCATATGAAATCTACGTACCAGAGATGGTATTCATAATTGATGTTTGATATTAAGTCAGTTCCATTCTTGGGCACGTCATCGTTAATGCTAATTAAAACTTATGCCCATTGTGTTTACAAATAACACTAAACTTGTAATGGTTTTGTTTTAATTACATGTACCCTCTAGGAGCCAATAAGCTAAATGACCTGCGATATAGTTTCAGGAGCTGCTTGGATGTAAAATTAGCAGAAATGATGTCCTTAATCAAGGACCAAGGAATAAGAGGTTCGTATCTAAATAATTCGTTATATTTTTAAAATAAGTTGTTTTAAATTTGTTGTTTTGATAATAGACAATCAAATCAAAAAATATTTAATATTAATTAGCGGTTAACATGAAATTTATAACAATTGCTAATAGATATACATAACAAAATATGCTATTGTGAAAGTTATAATGGTTTAGTTTCAATTCTAAGTTCTCTCTGAAAGCCAATACGCTAGATAACGTACGATGTAATTTCAGGAGCTATGCGAATGTACAATCAGCGAATAGGATGTCATAAATCAAGGACAATAGAATAAGAGGTTTGTATCTAAATAATTCGATATATTTTTAAAATAAGTTCTTATGTTGTTTTGATAATCGACGATCAAAATCAAAAAATATTTAATATTAATTAGCGGTAATTAACTAGCAACATGAAATTTAAAACACTTGCTAATATATGACTAACGATGCTGAGGTGAACACAAAATTTTCTTCATAAAAATAGTGACAATATCGAATTTAATATAAAATTCCAATTCGCAGGAAATCTACGTCCCAGAGACGGTATTCATATATTGATGACGTGGTCCATTTGATATTAAGTCAGTTCTATTCTTGGCCACGTCATCGTTAATGCTAATTAAAACTTATGCCCATTGTGTTTACAAATAACACTAAACTTGTAATGGTTTTGTTTTAATTTCATGTACCGATGTAGTTTCAGGAGCTGGGCGGATGTAAAATTAGCACAAATGATGTCGTTAATCAAGGACCAAGGAATAAGAGGTTCGTATCTAAATAACTCGTTATATTTTTAAAATAAGTTCTTATATTGTTTTGATAATCGACAATCAAAATCAAAAATATTTCATATTAATTAGCGGTAATTAACTAGCAACATGAAATTTAAAATAATTGCTAATAGATATACATGACTAAATATGCTAAGGTGAACACAAAATGTACTTCATAAAAATATTGACAATATCAAATTTAATATAAAATTCCAATTCGTAGGAAATATACGTACCAGAGATGGTATTCATATATTGATAACGTGGTTCATTTGATATTAAGTCAGTTCCATTCTGGGCCACGTCATCGTTAATGCTAATTAAAACTTATGCCCATTGTGTTTACAAATAACACTAAAATTTTAATGGTTTTGTTTTAATTTCATGTACCCTCTGGGAGCCAATAAGCTAGATGACCTGTGATGTAGTTTCAGGAGCTGCGCGGATGTAAAATCAGAACAAAGGATGTCGTAATTCAAGGACCATACAATAAGAGGTTTGTATCTAAATACTTCGATATATTTTTAAAATAAGTTCTTATATTGTTTTGATAATCGACAATCAAAATCAAAAAATATTTAATATTAATTAGCGGTAATTAACTAGCAACATGAAATTTCAAATAATTGCTAATAGATATACTTACTAAAGACGCTAAGGTGAACACAAAATGTACTTCATAAAAATATTGACAATATCGAATTTAATATAAAATTCCAATTCGTAGGAAATATACGTACCAGAGATGGTATTCATATATTGATAACGTGGTTCATTTGATATTAAGTCAGTTCCATTCTGGGCCACGTCATCGTTAATGCTAATTAAAACTTATGCCCATTGTGTTTACAAATAACACTAAAATTGTAATGGTTTTGTTTTAATTTCATGTACCCTCTGGGAGCCAATAAGCTAGATGACCTGTGATGTAGTTTCAGGAGCTGCGCGGATGTAAAATTAGAACAAAGGATGTCGTAAATCAAGGACCAAAGAATAAGAGGTTCGTATCTAAATAATTCGTTATATTTTTAAAATAAGTTCTAATGTTGTTTTGATAATCGACAATCAAAATCAAAAAATATTTAATATTAATTAGCGGTAATTAACTAGCAACATGAAATTTAAAACAATTGCTAATAGATATACATGACTAAATATGCTGAGGTGTACACAAAATTTACTTCATAAAAATATTGACAATATCGAACTCGCGGAATCGATGTGGCATAAAATAAATAAATGACAAGCTACACTCACACACATGCAAACAGCAGACTCCACACACACACATACAGACACACTTCAGGGAGACAAAAAATTATCCCAAAGGCTGCAAACTGAAGATGGCATACACCCACAATGAGAGTATAAGTAATTAAATTAGAAATTAAACTAAGCAAATGGAAAATTTTGCAAGTAAAAATTTTGTGCCCTCCTCCTCGATTCTCATTGGTGGCACGTAAGCTACACGGCACAGTGCAAATATAGTTTTTGTTTCTAGTATATATTTCTAGTGTTTGTCAACTTTATATTTTTAACATATATTTCCGAATATTTTTAGAATATTTTTTTGCGCCCTCCTCCTCGATTCTCATTAGTGGCACGTAAGCTACACGGCACAGTGCAAATATAGATTTTGTTTTAGTATATATTTCTAGTGTTTGTCAACTTAATATTTTTAACATATATTTACCGAATATTTTAAGAATATTTTTTTGCGCCCTCCTCCTCGATTCTCATTAGTGGCACGTAAGATACACGGCACAGTGAAAATATAGTTTTTGTTTCTAGTATATATTTCTAGTGTTTGTCAACTTTATATTTTTAACATATATTTCCGAATATTTTTAGAATATTTTTTTGCGCCCTCCTCCTCGATTCTCATTAGTGGCACGTAAGCTACACGGCACAGTGCAAATATAGATTTTGTTTTTAGTATATATTTCTAGTGTTTGTCAACTTAATATTTTTAACATATATTAACCGAATATTTCAGAATATTTTTAAGTAAACTTAATCTTTCTAGTATATTTTTAATTTATAATATTTGATAATTTTATATATAATGTTTTTTGAAATTAAGTCAGTTCTAGTCTTGGCCACGTCATCGTTAATGCTAATTAAAACGTATGCTGTTTACTAATAAAACTAAACTTGTAATGGTTTTGTTTTAATTTCAAGTACCCTCTGGGAGCCAATAAGCTAGATGACCTGCGATGTAGTTTCAGGAGCTGCGCGGATGTAAAATTAGAACAAAGGATGTCGTAAATCAAGGACCAAAGAATAAGAGGTTCGTATCTAAATAATTCGTTATATTACTAAAATAAGTTCTTATATTGTTTTGATAATCGACAATCAAAATCAAAAAATATTTAATATTAATTAGCGGTTATTAACTACAAGATGAAATTTATAACAATTGCTAATAGATATACATAACAAAATATGCTACTGTGAAAGTTATAATGGTTTAGTTTCAATTATAAGTTCACTCTGGAAGCCAATACGCTAGATGACCTACGATGTAATATTAGGAGCTATCCGAATATACAATCAGCGAAAAGGATGTCATAAATCTAGGACCATAGAATAAGAGGTTTGTATCTAAATAATTCGATATATTTTTAAAATAAGTTCATATGTTGTTTTGATAATCGACGATCAAAATCAAAAATATTTCATATTAATTAACGGTAATTAACTAGCAACATGAAATTTAAAACAATTGCTAATAGATATACATGACTAAATATGCTGAGGTGTACACAAAATTTACTCCATAAAAATATTGACAATATCGAATTTAATATAAAATTCCAATTCGTAGGAAATCTTCGTACCAGAGATGGTATTCATATATTGATGACGTGGTCCATTTGATATTAAGTCAGTTCCATTTTTGGCCACGTCATCGTTAATGCTAATTAAAACTTATGCCCATTGTGTTTACAAATAACACTAAACTTGTAATGGTTTTGTTTTAATTTCATGTACCCTCTGGAAGCCAATGAGCTAGATGACCTGCGATGTAGTTTCAGGAGCTGCGCGGATGTAAAATTAGAACAAAGGATGTCCTTAATCAAGGACCAAGGAATAAGAGGTTCGTATCTAAATAATTCGTTATATTTTTAAAATAAGTTGTTTTAAATTTTGTTGTTTTGATAATAGACAATCAAATCAAAAATATTTAATATTAATTAGCGGTTAACATGAAATTTATAACAATTGCTAATAGATATACATAACAAAATATGCTATTGTGAAAGTTATAATGGTTTAGTTTCAATTATAAGTTCACTCTGGAAGCCAATACGCTAGATGACCTACGATGTAATATTAGGAGCTATCCGAATATACAATCAGCGAAAAGGATGTCATAAATCAAGGACCATAAAATAAGAGGTTTGTATCTAAATAATTCGATATATTTTTAAAATAAGTTCTTATGTTGTTTTGATAATTGACGATCAAAATCAAAAAATATTTAATATTAATTAGCGGTAATTAACTAGCAACATGAAATTTAAAACACTTGCTAATATATGACTAACGATGCTGAGGTGAACACAAAATTTTCTTCATAAAAATATTGACAATATCGAATTTAATATAAAATTCCAATTCGCAGGAAATCTACGTCCCAGAGACGGTATTCATATATTGATGACGTGGTCCATTTGATATTAAGTCAGTTCTATTCTTGGCCACGTCATCGTTAATGCTAATTAAAACTTATGCCCATTGTATTTACAAATAACACTAAACTTGTAATGGTTTTGTTTTAATTTCATGTACCGATGTAGTTTCAGGAGCTGGGCGGATGTTAAATTAGCACAAATGATGTCGTTAATCAAGGACCAAGGAATAAGAGGTTCGTATCTAAATAACTCGTTATATTTTTAAAATAAGTTCTTATATTGTTTTGATAATCGACAATCAAAATCAAAAATATTCATATTAATTAGCGGTAATTAACTAGCAACATGAAATTTAAAATAATTGCTAATAGATATACATGACTAAATATGCTAAGGTGAACACAAAATGTACTTCATAAAAATATTGACAATATCGAATTTAATATAAAATTCCAATTCGTAGGAAATCTACGTACCAGAGATGGTATTCATATATTGATAACGTGGTCCATTTGATATTAAGTCAGTTCCATTCTTGTCCACGTCATCGTTAATGCTAATTAAAACTTATGCCCATTGTGTTTACAAATAACACTAAACTTTTAATGGTTTTGTTTTAATTTCATGTACCCTCTGGAAGCCAATGAGCTAGATGACCTGCGATGTAGTTTCAGGAGCTGCGCGGATGTAAAATTAGAACAAAGGATGTCGTAAATCAAGGACCAAAGAATAAGAGGTTCGTATCTAAATAATTCGTTATATTTTTAAAATAAGTTCTAATGTTGTTTTGATAATCGACAATCAAAATCAAAAAATATTTAATATTAATTAGCGGTAATTAACTAGCAACATGAAATTTAAAACAATTGCTAATAGATATACATGTCTAAATATGCTGAGGTGTACACAAATTTACTTCATAAAAATATTGACAATATCGAACTCGCGGAATCGATGTGGCATAAATAAATAAATGACAAGCTACACTCACACACATGCAAACAGCAGACTCCACACACACACTTCAGGGAGACAAAAGATTATTCCAAAGGCTGCAAACTGAAGATGGCACACACACACAATGAGAGAATAAGTAATTAAATTAGAAATTAAACTAAGCAAATGGAAAATTTTGCAAGTAAAAATTTTGTGCCCTCCTCCTCAATTCTCATTGGTGGCACGTAAGCTACACGGCACAGTGCAAATATAGTTTTTGTTTCTAGTATATATTTCTAGTGTTTGTCAACTTAATATTTTAACATATATTTACCGAATATTTTAAGAATATTTTTTTGCGCCCTCCTCCTCGATTCTCATTAGTGGCACGTAAGCTACACGGCACAGTGCAAATATAGATTTTGTTTTTAGTATATATTTCTAGTGTTTGTCAACTTAATATTTTTAACATATATTTACCGAATATTTTCAGAATATTTTAAGTAAACTTAATCTTTCTAGTATATTTTAATTTATAATATTTGATAATTTTATATATAATGTTTTTTGAAATTAAGTCAGTTCTAGTCTTGGCCACGTCATCGTTAATGCTAATTAAAACGTATGCTGTTTACTAATAAAACTAAACTTGTAATGGTTTTGTTTTAATTACATGTACCCTCTGGGAGCCAATAAGCTAGATGACCTGCAATGTAGTTTCACGAGCTGCGCGGATGTAAAATTAGCACAAAGGATGTCGTAAATCAAGGACCAAAAAATAAGAGGTTCGTATCTAAATAACTCGTTATATTTTTATAATAAGTTCTTATATTGTTTTGATAATCGACAATCAAAATCAAAATATTCATATTAATTAGCGGTAATTAACTACAACATGAAATTTAAAATAATTGCTAATAGATATACTGTAATAAATCAATAAACGCCATGTAAGTCCAGTAGTTGAATGCAAGGTAGAATAGTCTCTCAGGCGAGCACGTCAGTGCCATTTTTATGATTGTTCTTCGAAAAATGAATCTTTATTGTTCATAATAATTGATCTTAGCCTAAATACATAAGAAAGCTGTCGACTGCGCTGACGTAAAAATTACTTAAATATTATTTTTAATGAATTAACATTATTTATGATATAGAATTTTAAATGAATAAAGAAAAAATATGTATGTATTTGAATTAATAAAAATTCGATTATATCTATGTCTTTGTTATATTGTTTTGGCTGATCAGGCCGTTATTTAAGTTTTATTATGAAAGTTTGGCATTGATTGCCCTTTTTTTTTTCATTCTATTTGTGCTTTTTTAGCCTATCTTTATGTACTATTTGTTTTTTCTTACTTCCTGTTTTAATGGTTATATTGTCATTTATTCCTATATCTACTACGTCATAAGGACCTTCGTATCTTTCATCTAACTTATGACTTGTTTCTTTTCTAAGTAATACTTTATCTCCTATTTTTAATTCGAAATTATTTGTATTCCTATCATATCTTAATTTTCTATCCGCTTTTGCTTTTTCTAACATTCTTCTTGCTCTGTTGTACGACATTTCTACTCTTTAGAGTAGTCGTCTAAGTTGTATATTGGGTCTATTTTGTTTATCTTACTGAAATCTTTGAATTGTCTGGGTAGTCTGCCAAATACTAGTTCGTATGGGCAGTAGTCATGGACTATTGAGGGTGTTGTATTGAAGCAATAAGTGAAATATGGTAACCAAATGTCCCAATCACTTTGTCAACCGATATGTATGAACGTATATATTCATAAAAGTTCGGTGGCTTCTTTCTATTGTTCCTAAAGTTTGATGATGGTGAGCGCTAGATGTTAGATTTTCTATATGCATATATTTGCATAATTCATTCATAAGTGAATTTTGTATAATATTAGAATAAGAGGTTTCTAAATAATTCGATATATTTTTAAAATAAGTTCTTATGTTGTTTTGATAATCGACGATCAAAATCAAAAAATATTTAATATTAATTAGCGGTAATTAACTAGCAACATGAAATTTAAAACACTTGCTAATATATGACTAACGATGCTGAGGTGAACACAAAATTTCTTCATAAAATATTGACAATATCGAATTTAATATAAAATTCCAATTCGCAGGAATCTACGTCCCAGAGACGGTATTCATATATTGATGACGTGGTCCATTTGATATTAAGTCAGTTCTATTCTGGCCACGTCATCGTTAATGCTAATTAAAACTTATGCCCATTGTATTTACAAATAACACTAAACTTGTAATGGTTTTGTTTTAATTTCATGTACCGATGTAGTTTCAGGAGCTGGGCGGATGTTAAATTAGCACAAATGATGTCGTTAATCAAGGACCAAGGAATAAGAGGTTCGTATCTAAATAACTCGTTATATTTTTAAAATAAGTTCTTATATTGTTTTGATAATCGACAATCAAAATCAAAAATATTTCATATTAATTAGCGGTAATTAACTAGCAACATGAAATTTAAAATAATTGCTAATAGATATACATGACTAAATATGTAAGGTGAACACAAAATGTACTTCATAAAAATATTGACAATATCGAATTTAATATAAAATTCAATTCGTAGGAAATCTACGTACCAGAGATGGTATTCATATATTGATAACGTGGTCCATTGATATTAAGTCAGTTCCATTCTTGTCCACGTCATCGTTAATGCTAATTAAAACTTATGCCCATTGGTTTACAAATAACGCTAAACTTGTAATGGTTTTGTTTTAATTTCATGTACCCTCTGGAAGCCAATGAGCTAGATGACCTGCGATGTAGTTTCAGGAGCTGCGCGGATGTAAATTAGAACAAAGGATGTCGTAAATCAAGACCAAAGAATAAGAGTTCGTATCTAAATAATTCGTTATATTTTTAAAATAAGTTCTAATGTTGTTTTGATAATCGACAATCAAAATCAAAAAAATATTTAATATTAATTAGCGGTAATTAACTAGCAACATGAAATTTAAAATAATTGCTAATAGATATACATGACTAAGGACGCTAAGGTGAACACAAAATTTACTTCATAAAAATATTGACAATATCGAATTTTTAAATAATTCCAATTCATATGAAATCTACGTACCAGAGATGGTATTCATAATTGATGTTTGATATTAAGTCAGTTCCATTCTGGGCCACGTCATCGTTAATGCTAATTAAAACTTATGCCATTGTGTTTACAAATAACACTAAACTTGTAATGGTTTTGTTTTAATTTCATGTACCCTCTGGGAGCCAATAAGCTAGATGACCTGTGATGTAGTTTCAGGAGCTGCGCGGATGTAAAATTAGAACAAAGGATGTCGTAAATCAAGGACCAAAGAATAAGAGGTTCGTATCTAAATAATTCGTTATATTTTTAAATAAGTTCTAATGTTGTTTTGATAATCGACAATCAAAATCAAAAATATTTAATATTAATTAGCGGTAATTAACTAGCAACATGAAATTTAAAACAATTGCTAATAGATATACATGACTAAATATGCTGAGGTGTACACAAAATTTACTTCATAAAAATATTGACAATATCGAACTCGCGGAATCGATGTGGCATAAAATAAATAAATGACAAGCTACACTCACACACATGCAAACAGCAGACTCCACACACACACATACAGACACACACTTCAGGGAGACAAAAGATTATCCCAAAGGCTGCAAACTGAAGATGGCATACACCCACAATGAGAGTATAAGTAATTAAATTAGAAATTAAACTAAGCAAATGGAAAATTTGCAAGTAAAAATTTTGTGCCCTCCTCCTCGATTCTCATTGGTGGCACGTAAGCTACACGGCACAGTGCAAATATAGTTTTTGTTTCTAGTATATATTTCTAGTGTTTGTCAACTTTATATTTTTAACATATATTTCCGAATATTTTTAGAATATTTTTTTGCGCCCTCCTCCTCGATTCTCATTAGTGGCACGTAAGCTACACGGCACAGTGCAAATATAGATTTTGTTTTTAGTATATATTTCTAGTGTTTGTCAACTTAATATTTTTAACATATATTACCGAATATTTTTAAGAATATTTTTTTGCGCCCTCCTCCTCGATTCTCATTAGTGGCACGTAAGATACACGCACAGTGAAAATATAGTTTTTGTTTCTAGTATATATTTCTAGTGTTTGTCAACTTTATATTTTTAACATATATTTCCGATATTTTTAGAATATTTTTTTGCGCCCTCCTCCTCGATTCTCATTAGTGGCACGTAAGCTACACGGCACAGTGCAAATATAGATTTTTTTTTAGTATATATTTCTAGTGTTTGTCAACTTAATATTTTTAACATATATTAACCGAATATTTTCAGAATATTTTTAAGTAAACTTAATCTTTCTAGTATATTTTTAATTTATAATATTTGATAATTTATATATAATGTTTTTTGAATTAAGTCAGTTCTAGTTTTGGCCACGTCATCGTTAATGCTAATTAAAACGTATGCTGTTTACTAATAAAACTAAACTTGTAATGGTTTGTTTTAATTTCAAGTACCCTCTGGGAGCCAATAAGCTAGATGACCTGTGATGTAGTTTCAGGAGCTGCGCGGATGTAAAATCAGAACAAAGGATGTCGTAATTCAAGGACCATAGAATAAGAGGTTTGTATCTAAATACTTCGTTATATTTTTATAATAAGTTCTTATATTGTTTTGATAATCGACAATCAAAATCAAAAATATTTCATATTAATTAGCGGTAATTAACTAGCAACATGAAATTTACAATAATTGCTAATAGATATACATGACTAAATATGCTAAGGTGAACACAAAATTTACTTCATAAAAATATTGACAATATCGAATTTAATATAAAATTCCAATCGTAGGAATCTACGTACCAGAGATGTATCATATATTGATGACGTGGTCCATTTGATATTAAGTCAGTTCCATTCTTGGCCACGTCATCGTTAATGCTAATTAAAACTTATGCCCATTGTGTTTACAAATAACACTAAACTTGTAATGGTTTTGTTTTAATTTCATGTACCCTCTGGAAGCCAATGAGCTAGATGACCTGCGATGTAGTTTCAGGAGCTGCGCGGATGTAAAATTAGAACAAAGGATGTCGTAAATCAAGGACCAAAGAATAAGAGGTTCGTATCTAAATAATTCGTTATATTACTAAAATAAGTTCTTATGTTGTTTTGATAATCGACAATCAAAATCAAAAATATTTCATATTAATTAGCGTAATTAACTAGCAACATGAAATTAAAATAATTGCTAATAGATATACATGACTAAATATGCTCAGGTGAACACAAAATGTACTTCATAAAAATATTGACAATATCGAATTTAATATAAAATTCCAATTCGTAGGAAATATACGTACCAGAGATGGTATTCATATATTGATAACGTGGTTTCATTTGATATTAAGTCAGTTCCATTCTGGGCCACGTCATCGTTAATGCTAATTAAAACTTATGCCATTGTGTTTATAAACAACACTAAACTTGTAATGGTTTTGTTTTAATTCATGTACCCTCTAGGAGCCAATAAGCTAGATGACCTGCGATGTAGTTTCAGGAGCTGCGCGGATGTAAATTAGCACAAATGATGTCCTTAATCAAGAACCAAGGAATAGGGTTCGTATCTAAAATTCGTTATATTTTTAAAATAAGTTGTTTTAAATTATGTTGTTTTGATAAAAGACAATCAAACCAAAAATATTTAATATTAATTAGCGGTTAACATGAAATTTATAACAATTGCTAATAGATATACATAACAAAATATGCTATTGTGAAAGTTATAATGGTTTAGTTTCAATTCTAAGTTCCCTCTGAAAGCCAATACGCTAGATAACGTACGATGTAATTTCAGGAGCTATGCGAATGTACAATCAGCGAATAGGATGTCATAAATCAAGACAATAGAATAAGAGGTTTGTATCTAAATAATTCGATATATTTTAAAATAAGTTCTTATGTTGTTTTGATAATCGACGATCAAAATCAAAAAATATTTAATATAATTAGCGGTAATTAACTACAACATGAAATTTAAAAGACTTGCTAATACATGACTAACGATGCTGAGGTGAACACAAAATTTCTTCATAAAATATTGACAATATCGAATTTAATATAAAATTCCAATTCGCAGGAAATCTACGTCCCAGAGACGGTATTCATATATTGATGACGTGGTCCATTTGATATTAGTCAGTTCTATTCTTGGCCACGTCATCGTTAATGCTAATTAAAACTTATGCCCATTGTGTTTACAATAACACTAAACTTGTAATGGTTTGTTTTAATTACATGTACCCTCTAGGAGCCAATAAGCTAGATGACCTGCGATATAGTTTCAGGAGCTGCTTGGATGTAAAATTAGCACAAATGATGTCCTTAATCAAGAACCAAGGAATAAGGGGTTCGTATCTAAATAATTCGTTATATTTTTAAAATAAGTTGTTTTAAATTATGTTGTTTTGATAAAAGACAATCAAACCAAAAAATATTTAATATTTAATTAGCGGTTAACATGAAATTTATAACAATTGCTAATAGATATACATAACAAAATATGCTATTGTGAAAGTTATAATGGTTTAGTTTCAATTCTAAGTTCCCTCTGAAAGCAATACGCTAGATAACGTACGATGTAATTTCAGAGCTATGCGAATGTACAATCAGCGAATAGGATGTCATAAATCAAGGACAATAGAATAAGAGGTTTGTATCTAAATAATTCGATATATTTTAAAATAAGTTCTTATGTTGTTTTGATAATCGACGATCAAAATCAAAAAATTATTAATATTAATTAGCGGTAATTAACTAGCAACATGAAATTTAAAACACTTGCTAATACATGACTAACGATGCTGAGGTGAACACAAATTTTCTTCATAAAAATATTGACAATATCGAATTTAATATAAAATTCCAATTCGCAGGAAATCTACGTCCCAGAGACGGTATTCATATATTGATGACGTGGTCCATTTGATATTAAGTCAGTTCTATTCTTGCCACGTCATCGTTAATGCTAATTAAAACTTATGCCCATTGGTTTACAAATAACACTAAACTTGTAATGGTTTTGTTTTAATTTCATGTACCGATGTAGTTTCAGGAGCTGGGCGGATGTAAAATTAGCACAAATGATGTCGTTAATCAAGGACCAAGGAATAAAGGTTCGTATCTAAATAACTCGTTATATTTTTAAATAAGTTCTTATATTGTTTGATAATCGACAATCAAAATCAAAAATATTTCATATTAATTAGCGGTAATTAACTAGCAACATGAAATTTAAAATAATTGCTAATAGATATACATGACTAAATATGCTAAGGTGAACACAAAATGTACTTCATAAAATATGACAATATCAAATTTAATATAAAATTCCAATTCGTAGGAAATATACGTACAGAGATGGTATTCATATATTGATAACGTGGTCCATTTGATATTAAGTCAGTTCCATTCTGGGCCACGTATCGTTAATGCTAATTAAAACTTATGCCCATTGTGTTTACAAACAACACTAAACTTGTAATGGTTTTGTTTTATTTCATGTACCCTCTAGGAGCCAATAAGCTAGATGACCTGCGATGTAGTTTCAGGAGCTGCGCGGATGTAAAATTAGCACAAATGATGTCCTTAATCAAGAACCAAGGAATAAGGGGTTCGTATCTAAATATTCGTTATATTTTTAAAATAAGTTGTTTTAAATTATGTTGTTTTGATAAAAGACAATCAAACCAAAAAATATTTAATATTAATTAGCGTTAACATGAAATTATAACAATTGCTAATAGATATACATAACAAAATATGCTATTGTTGAAAGTTATAATGGTTTAGTTTCAATTCTAGTTCCCTCTGAAAGCCAATACGCTAGATAACGTACGATGTAATTTCAGGAGCTATGCGAATGTACAATCAGCGAATAGGATGTCATAAATCAAGGACAATAGAATAAGAGGTTTGTATCTAAATAATTCGATATATTTTTAAAATAATTCTTATGTTGTTTTGATAATCGACGATCAAAATCAAAAATATTTAATATTAATTAGCGGTAATTAACTAGCAACATGAAATTTAAAAGACTTGCTAATACATGACTAACGATGCTGAGGTGAACACAAAATTTTCTTCATAAAAATATTGACAATATCGAATTTAATATAAAATTCCAATTCGCAGAAATCTACGTCCCAGAGACGGTATTCATATATGATGACGTGGTCCATTTGATATTAAGTCAGTTCTATTCTTGGCCACGTCATCGTAATGCTAATTAAAACTTTATGCCATTGTGTTTACAAATAACACTAAACTTGTAATGGTTTGTTTTAATTTCATGTACCGATGTAGTTTCAGGAGTGGGCGGATGTAAATTAGCACAAATGATGTCGTTAATCAAGGACCAAGGAATAAGAGTTCGTATCTAAATAACTCGTTATATTTTTAAAATAAGTTCTTATATGTTTTGATAATCGACAATCAAAAATCAAAATATTTCATATTAATTAGCGTAATTAACTAGCAACATAAATTATAAATAATTGCTAATAGATATACATGACTAATATGCTCAGTGAACACAAATGTACTTCATAAAAATATTGACAATATCAAATTTATATAAAATTCCAATTCGTAGGAAATATACGTACCAGAGATGTATTCATATATTGATAACGTGGTCCATTTGATATTAAGTCAGTTCCATTCTGGCCACGTCATCGTTAATGCTAATTAAAACTTATGCCCATTGTGTTTACAAACAACACTAAACTTGTAATGGTTTTGTTTTAATTTCATGTACCCTCTGGGAGCAATAAGCTAGATGACCTGTGATGTAGTTTCAGGAGCTGCGCGGATGTAAAATCAGAACAAAGGATGTCGTAATTCAAGGACCATACAATAAGAGGTTTGTATCTAAATACTTCGATATATTTTTAAAATAAGTTCTTATATTGTTTTGATAATCGACAATCAAAATCAAAAAATATTTAATATTAATTAGCGGTAATTAACTAGCAACATGAAATTTCAAATAATTGCTAATAGATATACTTACTAAAGACGCTAAGTGAACACAAAATGTACTTCATAAAAATATTGACAATATCGAATTTAATATAAAATTCCAATTCGTAGGAAATATACGTACCAGAGATGTATTCATATATGATAACGTGGTTCATTTGATATTAAGTCAGTTCCATTCTGGCCACGTCATCGTTAATGCTAATTAAAACTTATGCCCATTGTGTTTACAAATAACACTAAACTTGTAATGGTTTTTTTTAATTTCATGTACCCTCTGGGAGCCAATAAGCTAGATGACCTGTGATGTAGTTTCAGGAGCTGCGCGGATGTAAAATTAGAACAAAGATGTCGTAAATCAAGGACCAAAGAATAAGAGGTTCGTATCTAAATAATTCGTTATATTTTTAAAATAAGTTCTAATGTTGTTGATAATCGACATCAAAATCAAAAAATATTTAATATTAATTAGCGGTAATTAACTAGCAACATGAAATTTAAACAATTGCTAATAGATATACATGACTAAATATGCTGAGGTGTACACAAAATTTACTTCATAAAATATTGACAATATCGAACTCGCGGAATCGATGTGGCATAAAATAAATAAATGACAAGCTACACTACACACATGCAAACAGCAGACTCCACACACACACATACAGACACACACTTCAGGGAGACAAAAGATTATCCCAAAGGCTGCAAACTGAAGATGGCATACACCCACAATGAGAGTATAAGTAATTAAATTAGAAATTAAACTAAGCAAATGGAAAATTTTGCAAGTAAAAATTTTGTCCCTCCTCCTCGATTCTCATTGGTGGCACGTAAGCTACACGGCACAGTGCAAATATAGTTTTTGTTTCTAGTATATATTTCTAGTGTTTGTCAACTTATATTTTTAACATATATTTCCGAATATTTTAGAATATTTTTTTGCGCCCTCCTCCTCGATTCTCATTAGTGGCACGTAAGCTACACGGCACAGTGCAAATATAGATTTTGTTTTTAGTATATATTTCTAGTGTTTGTCAACTTAATATTTTTAACATATATTTACCGAATATTTTAAGAATATTTTTTGCGCCCTCCTCCTCGATTCTCATAGTGGCACGTAAGATACACGGCACAGTGAAAATATAGTTTTGTTTCTAGTATATATTTCTAGTGTTTGTCAACTTTATATTTTTAACATATATTTCCGAATATTTTTAGAATATTTTTTTGCGCCCTCCTCCTCGATTCTCATTAGTGGCACGTAAGCTACACGGCACAGTGCAAATATAGATTTTGTTTTAGTATATATTTCTAGTGTTTGTCAACTTAATATTTTTAACATATATTAACCGAATATTTTCAGAATATTTTAAGTAAACTTAATCTTTCTAGTATATTTTTAATTTATAATATTTGATAATTTTATATATAATTTTTTTGAAATTAAGTCAGTTCTAGTTTTGGCCACTCATCGTTAATGCTAATTAAAACGTATGCTGTTTACTAATAAAACTAAACTTGTAATGGTTTTGTTTTAATTTCAAGTACCCTCTGGGAGCCAATAAGCTAGATGACCTGTGATGTAGTTCAGGAGCTGCGCGGATGTAAAATCAGAACAAAGGATGTCGTAATTCAAGGACCATAGAATAAGAGGTTTGTATCTAAATACTTCGTTATATTTTTATAATAAGTTCTTATATTGTTTTGATAATCGACAATCAAAATCAAAAATATTTCATATTAATTAGCGGTAATTAACTAGCAACATGAAATTTAAAATAATTGCTAATAGATATACATGACTAAATATGCTAAGGTGAACACAAAATTTACTTCATAAAAATATTGACAATATCGAATTTAATATAAAATTCCAATTCGTAGGAAATCTACGTACCAGAGATGGTATTCATATATTGATGACGTGGTCCATTTGATATTAAGTCAGTTCCATTCTTGGCCACGTCATCGTTAATGCTAATTAAAACTTATACCCATTGTGTTTACAAATAACACTAAACTTGTAATGGTTTGTTTTAATTTCATGTACCCTCTGGAAGCCAATGAGCTAGATGACCTGCGATGTAGTTTCAGGAGCTGCGCGGATGTAAAATTAGAACAAAGGATGTCGTAAATCAAGGACCAAAGAATAAGAGGTTCGTATCTAAATAATTCGTTATATTACTAAAATAAGTTCTTATGTTGTTTTGAAAATCGACAATCAAAATCAAAAAATATTTAATATTATTAGCGTTATTAACTACAAGATGAAATTTATTACAATTGCTAATAGATATACATAACAAAATATGCTACTGTGAAAGTTATAATGGTTTAGTTCAATTATAAGTTCACTCTGGAAGCCAATACGCTAGATGACCTACGATGTAATATTAGGAGCTATCCGAATATACAATCAGCGAAAAGGATGTCATAAATCAAGGACCATAGAATAAGAGTTTGTATCTAAATATTCGATATATTTTTAAAATAAGTTTCATATGTTGTTTTGATAATCGACGATCAAAATCAAAAATATTTCATATTAATTAACGGTAATTAACTAGCAACATGAAATTTAAAACAATTGCTAATAGATATACATGACTAAATATGCTGAGGTGTACACAAAATTTACTCCATAAAAATATTGACAATATCGAATTTAATATAAAATTCCAATTCGTAGGAAATCTTCGTACCAGAGATGGTATTCATATATTGATGACGTGGTCCATTTGATATTAAGTCAGTTCCATTTTTGGCCACGTCATCGTTAATGCTAATTAAAACTTATGCCATTGTGTTTACAAATAACGCTAAACTTGTAATGGTTTTGTTTTAATTTCATGTACCCTCTGGAAGCCAATGAGCTAGATGACCTGCGATGTAGTTTCAGGAGCTGCGCGGATGTAAAATTAGAACAAAGGATGTCGTAAATCAAGGACCAAAGAATAAGAGGTTCGTATCTAAATAATTCGTTATATTTTTAAAATAAGTTCTAATGTTGTTTTGATAATCGACAATCAAAATCAAAAAATATTTAATATTAATTAGCGGTAATTAACTAGCAACATGAAATTTAAAATAATTGCTAATAGATATACATGACTAAAGACGCTAAGGTGAACACAAAATTTACTTCATAAAAATATTGACAATATCGAATTTTTTAAATAATTCCAATTCATATGAAATCTACGTACCAGAGATGGTATTCATAATTGATGTTTGATATTAAGTCAGTTCCATTCTGGGCACGTCATCGTTAATGCTAATTAAAACTTATGCCCATTGTGTTACAAATAACACTAAACTTGTAATGGTTTTGTTTTAATTACATGTACCCTCTAGGAGCCAATAAGCTAGATGACCTGCGATATAGTTTCAGGAGCTGCTTGGATGTAAAATTAGCACAAATTATGTCCTTAATCAAGGACCAAGGAATAAGAGGTTCGTATCTAAATAATTCGTTATATTTTTAAAATAAGTTGTTTTAAATTTTGTTGTTTTGATAATAGACAATCAAATCAAAAAATATTTAATATTAATTAGCGGTTAACATGAAATTTATAACAATTGCTAATAGATATACATAACAAAATATGCTATTGTGAAAGTTATAATGGTTTAGTTTCAATTCTAAGTTCTCTCTGAAAGCCAATACGCTAGATAACGTACGATGTAATTTCAGGAGCTATGCGAATGTACAATCAGCGAATAGGATGTCATAAATCAAGGACAATAGAATAAGAGGTTTGTATCTAAATAATTCGATATATTTTAAAATAAGTTCTTATGTTGTTTTGATAATCGACGATCAAAATCAAAAAATATTAATATTAATTAGCGGTAATTAACTAGCAACATGAAATTTAAAACACTTGCTAATATATGACTAACGATGCTGAGGTGAACACAAAATTTTCTTCATAAAATAGTGACAATATCGAATTTAATATAAAATTCCAATTCGCAGGAAATCTACGTCCCAGAGACGGTATTCATATATTGATGACGTGGTCCATTTGATATTAAGTCAGTTCTATCTTGCCACGTCATCGTTAATGCTAATTAAAACTTATGCCCATTGTGTTTACAAATAACACTAAACTTGTAATGGTTTTGTTTTAATTTCATGTACCGATGTAGTTTCAGGAGCTGGGCGGATGTAAAATTAGCACAAATGATGTCGTTAATCAAGGACCAAGGAATAAGAGGTTCGTATCTAAATAACTCGTTATATTTTTAAATAAGTTCTTATATTGTTTTGATAATCGACAATCAAAATCAAAAATATTTCATATTAATTAGCGGTAATTAACTAGCAACATGAAATTTAAAATAATTGCTAATAGATATACATGACTAAATATGCTAAGGTGAACACAAAATGTACTTCATAAAAATATTGACAATATCAAATTTAATATAAAATTCAATTCGTAGGAAATATACGTACCAGAGATGGTATTCATATATTGATAACGTGGTTCATTTGATATTAAGTCAGTTCCATTCTGGGCCACGTCATCGTTAATGCTAATTAAAACTTATGCCCATTGTGTTTACAAATAACACTAAAATTTTAATGGTTTTGTTTTAATTTCATGTACCCTCTGGGAGCCAATAAGCTAGATGACCTGTGATGTAGTTTCAGGAGCTGCGCGGATGTAAAATCAGAACAAAGGATGTCGTAATTCAAGGACCATACAATAAGAGGTTTGTATCTAAATACTTCGATATATTTTTAAAATAAGTTCTTATATTGTTTTGATAATCGACAATCAAAATCAAAAAATATTTAATATTAATTAGCGGTAATTAACTAGCAACATGAAATTTCAAATAATTGCTAATAGATATACTTACTAAAGACGCTAAGGTGAACACAAAATGTACTTCATAAAAATATTGACAATATCGAATTTAATATAAAATTCCAATTCGTAGGAAATATACGTACCAGAGATGGTATTCATATATTGATAACGTGGTTCATTTGATATTAAGTCAGTTCCATTCTGGGCCACGTCATCGTTAATGCTAATTAAACTTATGCCCATTGTGTTTACAAATAACACTAAAATTGTAATGGTTTTGTTTTAATTTCATGTACCCTCTGGGAGCCAATAAGCTAGATGACCTGTGATGTAGTTTCAGGAGCTGCGCGGATGTAAAATTAGAACAAAGGATGTCGTAAATCAAGGACCAAAGAATAAGAGGTTCGTATCTAAATAATTCGTTATATTTTTAAAATAAGTTCTAATGTTGTTTGATAATCGACAATCAAAATCAAAAAATATTAATATTAATTAGCGGTAATTAACTAGCAACATGAAATTTAAAACAATTGCTAATAGATATACATGACTAAATATGCTGAGGTGTACACAAAATTTACTTCATAAAAATATTGACAATATCGAACTCGCGGAATCGATGTGGCATAAAATAAATAAATGACAAGCTACACTCACACACATGCAAACAGCAGACTCCACACACACACATACAGACACACTTCAGGGAGACAAAAAATTATCCCAAAGGCTGCAAACTGAAGATGGCATACACCCACAATGAGAGTATAAGTAATTAAATTAGAAATTAAACTAAGCAAATGGAAAATTTTGCAAGTAAAAATTTTGTGCCCTCCTCTCGATTCTCATTGGTGGCACGTAAGCTACACGGCACAGTGCAAATATAGTTTTTGTTTCTAGTATATATTTCTAGTGTTTGTCAACTTTATATTTTTAACATATATTTCCGAATATTTTTAGAATATTTTTTTGCGCCCTCCTCCTCGATTCTCATTAGTGGCACGTAAGCTACACGGCACAGTGCAAATATAGATTTTGTTTTTAGTATATATTTCTAGTGTTTGTCAACTTAATATTTTTAACATATATTACCGAATATTTTAAGAATATTTTTTTGCGCCCTCCTCCTCGATTCTCATTAGTGGCACGTAAGATACACGGCACAGTGAAAATATAGTTTTTGTTTCTAGTATATATTTCTAGTGTTTGTCAACTTTATATTTTTAACATATATTTCCGAATATTTTTAGAATATTTTTTTGCGCCCTCCTCCTCGATTCTCATTAGTGGCACGTAAGCTACACGGCACAGTGCAAATATAGATTTTGTTTTTAGTATATATTTCTAGTGTTTGTCAACTTAATATTTTTAACATATATTAACCGAATATTTTCAGAATATTTTTAAGTAAACTTAATCTTTCTAGTATATTTTTAATTTATAATATTTGATAATTTTATATATAATGTTTTTTGAAATTAAGTCAGTTCTAGTCTTGGCCACGTCATCGTTAATGCTAATTAAAACGTATGCTGTTTACTAATAAAACTAAACTTGTAATGGTTTTGTTTTAATTTCAAGTACCCTCTGGGAGCCAATAAGCTAGATGACCTGTGATGTAGTTTCAGGAGCTGCGCGGATGTAAAATCAGAACAAAGGATGTCGTAATTCAAGGACCATAGAATAAGAGGTTTGTATCTAAATACTTCGTTATATTTTTATAATAAGTTCTTATATTGTTTTGATAATCGACAATCAAAATCAAAAATATTTCATATTAATTAGCGGTAATTAACTAGCAACATGAAATTTAAAATAATTGCTAATAGATATACATGACTAAATATGCTAAGGTGAACACAAAATTTACTTCATAAAAATATTGACAATATCGAATTTAATATAAAATTCCAATTCGTAGGAAATCTACGTACCAGAGATGGTATTCATATATTGATGACGTGGTCCATTTGATATTAAGTCAGTTCCATTCTTGGCCACGTCATCGTTAATGCTAATTAAAACTTATGCCCATTGTGTTTACAAATAACACTAAACTTGTAATGGTTTGTTTTAATTTCATGTACCCTCTGGAAGCCAATGAGCTAGATGACCTGCGATGTAGTTTCAGGAGCTGCGCGGATGTAAAATTAGAACAAAGGATGTCGTAAATCAAGGACCAAAGAATAAGAGGTTCGTATCTAAATAATTCGTTATATTACTAAAATAAGTTCTTATGTTGTTTTGAAAATCGACAATCAAAATCAAAAAATATTTAATATTAATTAGCGGTTATTAACTACAAGATGAAATTTATAACAATTGCTAATAGATATACATAACAAAATATGCTACTGTGAAAGTTATAATGGTTTAGTTTCAATTATAAGTTCACTCTGGAAGCCAATACGCTAGATGACCTACGATGTAATATTAGGAGCTATCCGAATATACAATCAGCGAAAAGGATGTCATAAATCTAGGACCATAGAATAAGAGGTTTGTATCTAAATAATTCGATATATTTTTAAAATAAGTTCATATGTTGTTTTGATAATCGACGATCAAAATCAAAAATATTCATATTAATTAACGGTAATTAACTAGCAACATGAAATTTAAAACAATTGCTAATAGATATACATGACTAAATATGCTGAGGTGTACACAAAATTTACTCCATAAAAATATTGACAATATCGAATTTAATATAAAATTCCAATTCGTAGGAAATCTTCGTACCAGAGATGGTATTCATATATTGATGACGTGGTCCATTTGATATTAAGTCAGTTCCATTTTTGGCCACGTCATCGTTAATGCTAATTAAAACTTATGCCCATTGTGTTTACAAATAACACTAAACTTGTAATGGTTTTGTTTTAATTTCATGTACCCTCTGGAAGCCAATGAGCTAGATGACCTGCGATGTAGTTTCAGGAGCTGCGCGGATGTAAAATTAGAACAAAGGATGTCCTTAATCAAGGACCAAGGAATAAGAGGTTCGTATCTAAATAATTCGTTATATTTTTAAAATAAGTTGTTTTAAATTTTGTTGTTTTGATAATAGACAATCAAATCAAAAAATATTTAATATTAATTAGCGGTTAACATGAATTTATAACAATTGCTAATAGATATACATAACAAAATATGCTATTGTGAAAGTTATAATGGTTTAGTTTCAATTATAAGTTCACTCTGGAAGCCAATACGCTAGATGACCTACGATGTAATATTAGGAGCTATCCGAATATACAATCAGCGAAAAGGATGTCATAAATCAAGGACCATAAAATAAGAGGTTTGTATCTAAATAATTCGATATATTTTTAAAATAAGTTCTTATGTTGTTTTGATAATTGACGATCAAAATCAAAAAATATTTAATATTAATTAGCGGTAATTAACTAGCAACATGAAATTTAAAACACTTGCTAATATATGACTAACGATGCTGAGGTGAACACAAAATTTTCTTCATAAAAATATTGACAATATCGAATTTAATATAAAATTCCAATTCGCAGGAAATCTACGTCCCAGAGACGGTATTCATATATTGATACGTGGTCCATTTGATATTAAGTCAGTTCTATTCTTGGCCACGTCATCGTTAATGCTAATTAAAACTTATGCCCATTGTATTTACAAATAACACTAAACTTGTAATGGTTTTGTTTTAATTTCATGTACCGATGTAGTTTCAGGAGCTGGGCGGATGTTAAATTAGCACAAATGATGTCGTTAATCAAGGACCAAGGAATAAGAGGTTCGTATCTAAATAACTCGTTATATTTTTAAAATAAGTTCTTATATTGTTTTGATAATCGACAATCAAAATCAAAAATATTTCATATTAATTAGCGGTAATTAACTAGCAACATGAAATTTAAAATAATTGCTAATAGATATACATGACTAAATATGCTAAGGTGAACACAAAATGTACTTCATAAAAATATTGACAATATCGAATTTAATATAAAATTCCAATTCGTAGGAAATCTACGTACCAGAGATGGTATTCATATATTGATAACGTGGTCCATTTGATATTAAGTCAGTTCCATTCTTGTCCACGTCATCGTTAATGCTAATTAAAACTTATGCCCATTGTGTTTACAAATAACACTAAACTTGTAATGGTTTTGTTTTAATTTCATGTACCCTCTGGAAGCCAATGAGCTAGATGACCTGCGATGTAGTTTCAGGAGCTGCGCGGATGTAAAAATTAGAACAAAGGATGTCGTAAATCAAGGACCAAAGAATAAGAGGTTCGTATCTAAATAATTCGTTATATTTTTAAAATAAGTTCTAATGTTGTTTTGATAATCGACAATCAAAATCAAAAAATATTTAATATTAATTAGCGGTAATTAACTAGCAACATGAAATTTAAAACAATTGCTAATAGATATACATGTCTAAATATGCTGAGGTTACACAAAATTTACTTCATAAAAATATTGACAATATCGAACTCGCGAATCGATGTGGCATAAAATAAATAAATGACAAGCTACACTCACACACATGCAAACAGCAGACTCCACACACACACTTCAGGGAGACAAAAGATTATTCCAAAGGCTGCAAACTGAAGATGGCACACACACACAATGAGAGAATAATAATTAAATTAGAAATAAACTAAGCAAATGGAAAATTTTGCAAGTAAAATTTTGTGCCCTCCTCCTCAATTCTCATTGGTGCACGTAAGCTACACGGCACAGTGCAAATATAGTTTTTGTTTCTAGTAATATATTCTTAGTGTTTGTCAACTTAATATTTTTAACATATATTTACCGGAATATTTTAAGAATATTTTTATTGCGCCCTCCTCCTCGATTCTCATTAGTGGCACGTAAGCTACACGGCACAGTGCAATAATAGATTTGTTTTTAGTATATATTTCTAGTGTTTGTCAACTTAATATTTTAACATATATTTACCGAATATTTTCAGAATATTTTTAAGTAAAACTTAATCTTTCTAGTATATTTTTTAATTTATAATATTTGATAATTTTATATATAATGTTTTTGAAATTAAGTCAGTTCTAGTCTTGGCCACGTCATCGTTAATGCTAATTAAAACGTATGCTGTTTACTAATAAAACTAAACTTGTAATGGTTTTGTTTTAATTACATGTACCCTCTGGGAGCCATAAGCTAGATGACCTGCAATGTAGTTTTCACGAGCTGCGCGGATGTAAAATTAGCACAAAAGGATGTCGTAAATCAAGGACCAAAAAAATAAGAGGTTCGTATCTAAATAACTCGTTATATTTTTATAATAAGTTCTTATATTGTTTTTGATAATCCGGACAATCAAAATCAAAAAATATTTCATATTAATTAGCGGTAATTAACTAGCAACATGAAAATTTAAAATAATTGCTAATAGAGTATACTGTAATAAATCAATAAACGCCATGTAAGTCCAGTAGTGTGAATGCAAGGTAGAATAGTCTTCTCAGGGCGAGCACGTCAGTGCCATTTTTATGATTGTTCTTCCGAAAAATGAATCTTTATTGTTCATAATAATTGATCTTAGCCTAAATACATAAGAAAGGCTGTCGACTGCGCTTGACGTAAAAATTACTTAAATATTATTTTTAATGAATTAACATTATTTATGATATAGAATTTTTTAAATGAATAAAGAAAAAATATGTATGTATTTTGAATTAATAAAAATTCGATTATATCTATGTCTTTGTTATATGTTTTGGCTGATCAGGCCGTTATTTAAGTTTTATTATGAAAGGTTTGGCATTGATTGCCCTTTTTTTTTTTCATTCTATTTGTGCTTTTTTAGCCTATCTTTATGTACTATTTGTTTTTTCTTACTTCCTGTTTAATGGTTATATTTTGTCATTTATTCCTATAATCTACTACGTCATTAAGGACCTTCGTATCTTTCATCTAACTTATGACTTGTTTCTTTTCTAAGTAATACTTTATCTCCTATTTTTAATTCGAAATTATTTGTATTCCTATCATATCTTAATTTTCTATCCGCTTTTGCTTTTTCTAACATTCTTCTTGCTCTGTTGTACGACATTTCTACTCTTTAGAGTAGTCGTCTAAGTTGTATATTGGGTCTATTTTGTTTATCTTACTGAATCTTTGAATTGTCTGGGTAGTCTGCCAAATACTAGTTCGTATGGGCAGTAGTCATGGACTATTGAGGGTGTTGTATTGAAGCAATAAGTGAAATATGGTAACCAAATGTCCCAATCACTTTGTCAACCGATATGTATGAACGTATATATTCATTAAAAGTTCGGTGGCTTCTTTCTATTGTTCCTAAAGTTTGATGATGGTGAGCGCTAGATGTTAGATTTTCTATATGCATATATTTGCATATTCATTCATAAGTGAATTTTTGTATAATATTAGAATAAGAGGTTTGTATCTAAATAATTCGATATATTTTTAAAAATAAGTTCTTATGTTGTTTTGATAATCGACGATCAAATCAAAAAAATATTTAATATTAATTAGGGGGTAATTAACTAGCAACATGAAATTTAAAACACTTGCTAATATATGACTAACGATGCTGAGGTGAACACAAAATTTCTTCATAAAAATATTGACAATATCGAATTTAATATAAAAATTCAATTCGCAGGAAATCTACGTCCCAGAGACGGTATTCATATATTGATGACGTGGTCCATTTGATATTAAGTCAGTTCTATTCTTGGCCACGTCATCGTTAATGCTAATTAAACTTATGCCCATTGTATTTACAAATAACACTAAACTTGTAATGGTTTTGTTTTAATTCATGTACCGATGTAGTTTCAGGAGCTGGGCGGATGTTAAATTAGCACAAATGATGTCGTTAATCAAGGACCAAGGAATAAGAGGTTCGTATCTAAATAACTCGTTATATTTTTAAAATAAGTTCTTATATTGTTTTGATAATCGACAATCAAAATCAAAAATATTTCATATTAATTAGCGGTAATTAACTAGCAACATGAAATTTAAAATAATTGCTAATAGATATACATGACTAATATGCTAAGGTGAACACAAAATGTACTTCATAAAAAATATTGACAATATCGAATTTAATATAAAAATTCTAATTCGTAGGAAATCTACGTACCAGAGATGGTATTCATATATTGATAACGTGGTCCATTTGAATATTAAGTCAGTTCCATTCTTGTCCACGTCATCGTTAATGCTAATTAAAACTTATGCCCATTGTGTTTACAAATAACCTAAACTTGTAATGGTTTTGTTTTAATTTCATGTACCCTCTGGAAGCCAATGAGCTAGATGACCTGCGATGTAGTTTCAGGAGCTGCGCGGATGTAAAATTAGAACAAAGGATGTCGTAAATCAAGGACCAAAGAATAAGAGGTTCGTATCTAAATAATTCGTTATATTTTTAAAATAAGTTCTAATGTTGTTTTGATAATCGACAATCAAAATCAAAAAATATTTAATATTAATTAGCGGTAATTAACTAGCAACATGAAATTTAAAATAATTGCTAATAGATATACATGACTAAGACGCTAAGGTGAACACAAAATTTACTTCATAAAAATATTGACAATATCGAATTTTTAAATAATTCCAATTCATATGAAATCTACGTACCAGAGATGGTATTCATAATTGATGTTTGATATTAAGTCAGTTCCATTCTGGCCACGTCATCGTTAATGCTAATTAAAACTTATGCCCATTGTGTTTACAAATAACACTAAACTTGTAATGGTTTTGTTTTAATTTCATGTACCCTCTGGGAGCCAATAAGCTAGATGACCTGTGATGTAGTTTCAGGAGCTGCGCGGATGTAAAATTAGAACAAAGGATGTCGTAAATCAAGGACCAAAGAATAAGAGGTTCGTATCTAAAATAATTCGTTATATTTTTAAAATAAGTTCTAATGTTGTTTTGATAATCGACAATCAAAATCAAAAAATATTTAATATTAATTAGCGGTAATTAACTAGCAACATGAAATTTTAAAACAATTGCTAATAGATATACATGACTAAATATGCTGAGGTGTACACAAAATTTACTTCATAAAAATATTGACAATATCGAACTCGCGGAATCGATGTGGCCATAAAATAATAATGACAAGCTACACTCACAGCACATGCAAACAGCAGACTCCACACACACACATACAGACACCACACTTCAGGGAGACAAAAGATTATCCCAAAGGCTGCAAACTGAAGATGGCATACACCACAATGAGGAGTATAAGTAATTAAATTAGAAATTAAACTAAGCAAATGGAAAATTTTGCAAGTAAAAATTTTGTGCCCCTCCTCCTCGATTCTCATTGGTGGCACGTAAGCTACACGGCACAGTGCAAATATAGTTTTTGTTTCTAGTATATATTTCTAGTGTTTGTCAACTTTATATTTTTAACATATTTTCCGAATATTTTTTAGAATATTTTTTTGCGCCCTCCTCCTCCGATTCTCATTAGTGGCAGTAAGCTACACGGCACAGTGCAAATATAGATTTTGTTTTTTAGTAATATATTTCTAGTTGTTTGTCAACTTAAATATTTTTAACATATAATTTACCGAATATTTTAAGAATATTTTTTTGGCGCCCTCCCTCTCGATTCTCATTAGTGGCACGTAAGATACACGGCACAGTGAAAATATAGTTTTTGTTTCTAGTATATATTTCTAGTGTTTGTCAACTTTATATTTTTAACATATATTCCGAATATTTTTAGAATATTTTTTTGCGCCCTCCTCCTCGATTCTCATTAGTGGCACGTAAGCTACACGGCACAGTGCAAATATAGATTTTGTTTTTAGTATATATTTCTAGTGTTTGTCAACTTAATATTTTTAACATATATTAACCGAATATTTTCAGAATATTTTTAAGTAAACTTAATCTTTCTAGTATATTTTTAATTTATAATATTTGATAATTTTATATATAATGTTTTTTGAAATTAAGTCAGTTCTAGTTTTGGCCACGTCATCGTTAATGCTAATTAAAACGTATGCTGTTTACTAATAAAACTAAACTTGTAATGGTTTTGTTTTAATTTCAAGTACCCTCTGGGAGCCAATAAGCTAGATGACCTGTGATGTAGTTTCAGGAGCTGCGCGGATGTAAAATCAGCAAAGGGATGTCGTAATTCAAGGACCATAGAATAAGAGGTTTGTATCTAAATACTTCGTTATATTTTTATAATAAGTTCTTATATTGTTTTGATAATCGACAATCAAAATCAAAAATATTTCATATTAATTAGCGGTAATTAACTAGCAACATGAAATTTACAATAATTGCTAATAGATATACATGACTAAATATGCTAAGGTGAACACAAAATTTACTTCATAAAAATATTGACAATATCGAATTTAATATAAAATTCCAATTCGTAGAAATCTACGTACCAGAGATGGTATTCATATATTGATGACGTGGTCCATTTGATATTAAGTCAGTTCCATTCTTGGCCACGTCATCGTTAATGCTAATTAAAACTTATGCCCATTGTGTTTACAAATAACACTAAACTTGTATGGTTTTGTTTTAATTTCATGTACCCTCTGGAAGCCAATGAGCTAGATGACCTGCGATGTAGTTTCAGGAGCTGCGCGGATGTAAAAATTAGAACAAAGGATGTCGTAAATCAAGGACCAAAGAATAAGAGGTTCGTATCTAAATAATTCGTTATATTACTAAAATAAGTTCTTATGTTGTTTTGATAATCGACAATCAAAATCAAAAATATTTCATATTAATTAGCGGTAATTAACTAGCAACATGAAATTTAAAATAATTGCTAATAGATATACATGACTAAATATGCTCAGGTGAACACAAAATGTACTTCATAAAAATATTGACAATATCGAATTTAATATAAAATTCCAATTCGTAGGAAATATACGTACCAGAGATGGTATTCATATATTGATAACGTGGTTCATTTGATATTAAGTCAGTTCCATTCTGGGCCACGTCATCGTTAATGCTAATTAAAACTTATGCCCATTGTGTTTATAAACAACACTAAACTTGTAATGGTTTTGTTTTATTTCATGTACCCTCTAGGAGCCAATAAGCTAGATACCTGCGATGTAGTTTCAGGAGCTGCGCGGATGTAAAATTAGCACAAATGATGTCCTTAATCAAGACCAAGGAATAAGGGGTTCGTATCTAAATAATTCGTTATATTTTTAAAATAAGTTGTTTTAAATTATGTTGTTTTGATAAAAGACAATCAAACCAAAAAAATATTTAATATTAATTAGCGTTAACATGAAATTTATAACAATTGCTAATAGATATACATAACAAAAATATGCTATTGTGAAAGTTATAATGGTTTAGTTTCAATTCTAAGTTCCCTCTGAAAGCCAATACGCTAGATAACGTACGATGTAATTCAGGAGCTATGCGAATGTACAATCAGCGAATAGGATGTCATAAATCAAGGACAATAGAATAAGAGGTTTGTATCTAAATAATTCGATATATTTTTAAAATAAGTTCTTATGTTGTTTTGATAATCGACGATCAAAATCAAAAAATATTTAATATTAATTAGCGGTAATTAACTAGCAACATGAAATTTAAAAAGACTGCTAATACATGACTAACGATGCTGAGTGAACACAAAATTTCTTCATAAAAATATTGACAATATCGAATTTAATATAAAATTCCAATTCGCAGGAAATCTACGTCCCAGAGACGGTATTCATATATTGATGACGTGGTCCATTTGATATTAAGTCAGTTCTATTCTTGGCCACGTCATCGTTAATGCTAATTAAAACTTATGCCCATTGTGTTTACAAATAACACTAAACTTGTAATGGTTTTGTTTTAATTACATGTACCCTCTAGGAGCCAATAAGCTAGATGACCTGCGATATAGTTTCAGGAGCTGCTTGGATGTAAAATTAGCACAAATGATGTCCTTAATCAAGAACCAAGGAATAAGGGGTTCGTATCTAAATAATTCGTTATATTTTTAAAATAAGTTGTTTTAAATTATGTTGTTTTGATAAAGACAATCAAACCAAAAAATATTTAATATTAATTAGCGGTTAACATGAAATTTATAACAATTGCTAATAGATATACATAACAAAATATGCTATTGTGAAAGTTATAATGGTTTAGTTTCAATTCTAAGTTCCCTCTGAAAGCCAATACGCTAGATAACGTACGATGTAATTTCAGGAGCTATGCGAATGTACAATCAGCGAATAGGATGTCATAAATCAAGGACAATAGAATAAGAGGTTTGTATCTAAATAATTCGATATATTTTTAAAATAAGTTCTTATGTTGTTTTGATAATCGACGATCAAAATCAAAAAATTATTAATATTAATTAGCGGTAATTAACTAGCAACATGAAATTTAAAACACTTGCTAATACATGACTAACGATGCTGAGGTGAACACAAAATTTTCTTCATAAAAATATTGACAATATCGAATTTAATATAAAATTCCAATTCGCAGGAAATCTACGTCCCAGAGACGGTATTCATATATTGATGACGTGGTCCATTTGATATTAAGTCAGTTCTATTCTTGGCCACGTCATCGTTAATGCTAATTAAAACTTATGCCCATTGTGTTTACAAATAACACTAAACTTGTAATGGTTTTGTTTTAATTTCATGTACCGATGTAGTTTCAGGAGCTGGGCGGATGTAAAATTAGCACAAATGATGTCGTTAATCAAGGACCAAGGAATAAGAGGTTCGTATCTAAATAACTCGTTATATTTTTAAAATAAGTTCTTATATTGTTTTGATAATCGACAATCAAAATCAAAAATATTTCATATTAATTAGCGGTAATTAACTAGCAACATGAAATTTAAAAATAATTGCTAATAGATATACATGACTAAATATGCTAAGGTGAACACAAAATGTACTTCATAAAAATATTGACAATATCAAATTTAATATAAAATTCCAATTCGTAGGAAATATACGTACCAGAGATGGTATTCATATATTGATAACGTGGTCCATTTGATATTAAGTCAGTTCCATTCTGGGCCACGTCATCGTTAATGCTAATTAAAACTTATGCCCATTGTGTTTACAAACAACACTAAACTTGTAATGGTTTTGTTTTAATTTCATGTACCCTCTAGGAGCCAATAAGCTAGATGACCTGCGATGTAGTTTCAGGAGCTGCGCGGATGTAAAATTAGCACAAATGATGTCCTTAATCAAGAACCAAGGAATAAGGGGTTCGTATCTAAATAATTCGTTATATTTTTTAAAATAAGTTGTTTTAAATTATGTGTTTTGATAAAAGACAATCAAACCAAAAAATATTTAATATTAATTAGCGGTTAACATGAAATTTATAACAATTGCTAATAGATATACATAACAAAATATGCTATTGTGAAAGTTATAATGGTTTAGTTTCAATTCTAAGTTCCCTCTGAAAGCCAATACGCTAGATAACGTACGATGTAATTTCAGGAGCTATGCGAATGTACAATCAGCGAATAGGATGTCATAAATCAAGGACAATAGAATAAGAGGTTTGTATCTAAATAATTCGATATATTTTTAAAATAAGTTCTTATGTTGTTTTGATAATCGACGATCAAAATCAAAAAATATTTAATATTAATTAGCGGTAATTAACTAGCAACATGAAATTTAAAAGACTTGCTAATACATGACTAACGATGCTGAGGTGAACACAAAATTTTCTTCATAAAAATATTGACAATATCGAATTTAATATAAAATTCCAATTCGCAGGAAATCTACGTCCCAGAGACGGTATTCATATATTGATGACGTGGTCCATTTGATATTAAGTCAGTTCTATTCTTGGCCACGTCATCGTTAATGCTAATTAAAACTTATGCCCATTGTGTTTACAAATAACACTAAACTTGTAATGGTTTTGTTTTAATTTCATGTACCGATGTAGTTTCAGGAGCTGGGCGGATGTAAAATTAGCACAAATGATGTCGTTAATCAAGGACCAAGGAATAAGAGGTTCGTATCTAAATAACTCGTTATATTTTTTAAAATAAGTTCTTATATTGTTTTGATAATCGACAATCAAAATCAAAAATATTTCATATTAATTAGCGGTAATTAACTAGCAACATGAAATTTAAATAATTGCTAATAGATATACATGACTAAATATGCTCAGGTGAACACAAAATGTACTTCATAAAAATATTGACAATATCAAATTTAATATAAAATTCCAATTCGTAGGAAATATACGTACCAGAGATGGTATTCATATATTGATAACGTGGTCCATTTGATATTAAGTCAGTTCCATTCTGGGCCACGTCATCGTTAATGCTAATTAAAACTTATGCCCATTGTGTTTACAAACAACACTAAACTTGTAATGGTTTTGTTTTAATTTCATGTACCCTCTGGGAGCCAATAAGCTAGATGACCTGTGATGTAGTTTCAGGAGCTGCGCGGATGTAAAATCAGAACAAAGGATGTCGTAATTCAAGGACCATACAATAAGAGGTTTGTATCTAAATACTTCGATATATTTTTAAAATAAGTTCTTATATTGTTTTGATAATCGACAATCAAAATCAAAAAATATTTAATATTAATTAGCGGTAATTAACTAGCAACATGAAATTTCAAATAATTGCTAATAGATATACTTACTAAAGACGCTAAGGTGAACACAAAATGTACTTCATAAAAATATTGACAATATCGAATTTAATATAAAATTCCAATTCGTAGGAAATATACGTACCAGAGATGGTATTCATATATTGATAACGTGGTTCATTTGATATTAAGTCAGTTCCATTCTGGGCCACGTCATCGTTAATGCTAATTAAAACTTATGCCCATTGTGTTTACAAATAACACTAAACTTGTAATGGTTTTGTTTTAATTTCATGTACCCTCTGGGAGCCAATAAGCTAGATGACCTGTGATGTAGTTTCAGGAGCTGCGCGGATGTAAAATTAGAACAAAGGATGTCGTAAATCAAGGACCAAAGAATAAGAGGTTCGTATCTAAATAATTCGTTATATTTTTAAAATAAGTTCTAATGTTGTTTTGATAATCGACAATCAAAATCAAAAAATATTTAATATTAATTAGCGGTAATTAACTAGCAACATGAAATTTAAAACAATTGCTAATAGATATACATGACTAAATATGCTGAGGTGTACACAAAATTTACTTCATAAAAATATTGACAATATCGAACTCGCGGAATCGATGTGGCATAAAATAAATAAATGACAAGCTACACTCACACACATGCAAACAGCAGACTCCACACACACACATACAGACACACACTTCAGGGAGACAAAAGATTATCCCAAAGGCTGCAAACTGAAGATGGCATACACCCACAATGAGAGTATAAGTAATTAAATTAGAAATTAAACTAAGCAAATGGAAAATTTTGCAAGTAAAAATTTTGTGCCCTCCTCCTCGATTCTCATTGGTGGCACGTAAGCTACACGGCACAGTGCAAATATAGTTTTTGTTTCTAGTATATATTTCTAGTGTTTGTCAACTTTATATTTTTAACATATATTTCCGAATATTTTTAGAATATTTTTTTGCGCCCTCCTCCTCGATTCTCATTAGTGGCACGTAAGCTACACGGCACAGTGCAAATATAGATTTTGTTTTTAGTATATATTTCTAGTGTTTGTCAACTTAATATTTTTAACATATATTTACCGAATATTTTAAGAATATTTTTTTGCGCCCTCCTCCTCGATTCTCATTAGTGGCACGTAAGATACACGGCACAGTGAAAATATAGTTTTTGTTTCTAGTATATATTTCTAGTGTTTGTCAACTTTATATTTTTAACATATATTTCCGAATATTTTTAGAATATTTTTTTGCGCCCTCCTCCTCGATTCTCATTAGTGGCACGTAAGCTACACGGCACAGTGCAAATATAGATTTTGTTTTTAGTATATATTTCTAGTGTTTGTCAACTTAATATTTTTAACATATATTAACCGAATATTTTCAGAATATTTTTAAGTAAACTTAATCTTTCTAGTATATTTTTAATTTATAATATTTGATAATTTTATATATAATGTTTTTTGAAATTAAGTCAGTTCTAGTTTTGGCCACGTCATCGTTAATGCTAATTAAAACGTATGCTGTTTACTAATAAAACTAAACTTGTAATGGTTTTGTTTTAATTTCAAGTACCCTCTGGGAGCCAATAAGCTAGATGACCTGTGATGTAGTTTCAGGAGCTGCGCGGATGTAAAATCAGAACAAAGGATGTCGTAATTCAAGGACCATAGAATAAGAGGTTTGTATCTAAATACTTCGTTATATTTTTATAATAAGTTCTTATATTGTTTTGATAATCGACAATCAAAATCAAAAATATTTCATATTAATTAGCGGTAATTAACTAGCAACATGAAATTTAAAATAATTGCTAATAGATATACATGACTAAATATGCTAAGGTGAACACAAAATTTACTTCATAAAAATATTGACAATATCGAATTTAATATAAAATTCCAATTCGTAGGAAATCTACGTACCAGAGATGGTATTCATATATTGATGACGTGGTCCATTTGATATTAAGTCAGTTCCATTCTTGGCCACGTCATCGTTAATGCTAATTAAAACTTATACCCATTGTGTTTACAAATAACACTAAACTTGTAATGGTTTTGTTTAATTTCATGTACCCTCTGGAAGCCAATGAGCTAGATGACCTGCGATGTAGTTTCAGGAGCTGCGCGGATGTAAAATTAGAACAAAGGATGTCGTAAATCAAGGACCAAAGAATAAGAGGTTCGTATCTAAATAATTCGTTATATTACTAAAATAAGTTCTTATGTTGTTTTGAAAATCGACAATCAAAATCAAAAAATATTTAATATTAATTAGCGGTTATTAACTACAAGATGAAATTTATTACAATTGCTAATAGATATACATAACAAAATATGCTACTGTGAAAGTTATAATGGTTTAGTTTCAATTATAAGTTCACTCTGGAAGCCAATACGCTAGATGACCTACGATGTAATATTAGGAGCTATCCGAATATACAATCAGCGAAAAGGATGTCATAAATCAAGGACCATAGAATAAGAGGTTTGTATCTAAATAATTCGATATATTTTTAAAATAAGTTCATATGTTGTTTTGATAATCGACGATCAAAATCAAAAATATTTCATATTAATTAACGGTAATTAACTAGCAACATGAAATTTAAAACAATTGCTAATAGATATACATGACTAAATATGCTGAGGTGTACACAAAATTTACTCCATAAAAATATTGACAATATCGAATTTAATATAAAATTCCAATTCGTAGGAAATCTTCGTACCAGAGATGGTATTCATATATTGATGACGTGGTCCATTTGATATTAAGTCAGTTCCATTTTTGGCCACGTCATCGTTAATGCTAATTAAAACTTATGCCCATTGTGTTTACAAATAACGCTAAACTTGTAATGGTTTTGTTTTAATTTCATGTACCCTCTGGAAGCCAATGAGCTAGATGACCTGCGATGTAGTTTCAGGAGCTGCGCGGATGTAAAATTAGAACAAAGGATGTCGTAAATCAAGGACCAAAGAATAAGAGGTTCGTATCTAAATAATTCGTTATATTTTTAAAATAAGTTCTAATGTTGTTTTGATAATCGACAATCAAAATCAAAAAATATTTAATATTAATTAGCGGTAATTAACTAGCAACATGAAATTTAAAATAATTGCTAATAGATATACATGACTAAAGACGCTAAGGTGAACACAAAATTTACTTCATAAAAATATTGACAATATCGAATTTTTTAAATAATTCCAATTCATATGAAATCTACGTACCAGAGATGGTATTCATAATTGATGTTTGATATTAAGTCAGTTCCATTCTTGGGCACGTCATCGTTAATGCTAATTAAAACTTATGCCCATTGTGTTTACAAATAACACTAAACTTGTAATGGTTTTGTTTTAATTACATGTACCCTCTAGGAGCCAATAAGCTAGATGACCTGCGATATAGTTTCAGGAGCTGCTTGGATGTAAAATTAGCACAAATTATGTCCTTAATCAAGGACCAAGGAATAAGAGGTTCGTATCTAAATAATTCGTTATATTTTTAAAATAAGTTGTTTTAAATTTTGTTGTTTTGATAATAGACAATCAAATCAAAAAATATTTAATATTAATTAGCGGTTAACATGAAATTTATAACAATTGCTAATAGATATACATAACAAAATATGCTATTGTGAAAGTTATAATGGTTTAGTTTCAATTCTAAGTTCTCTCTGAAAGCCAATACGCTAGATAACGTACGATGTAATTTCAGGAGCTATGCGAATGTACAATCAGCGAATAGGATGTCATAAATCAAGGACAATAGAATAAGAGGTTTGTATCTAAATAATTCGATATATTTTTAAAATAAGTTCTTATGTTGTTTTGATAATCGACGATCAAAATCAAAAAATATTTAATATTAATTAGCGGTAATTAACTAGCAACATGAAATTTAAAACACTTGCTAATATATGACTAACGATGCTGAGGTGAACACAAAATTTTCTTCATAAAAATAGTGACAATATCGAATTTAATATAAAATTCCAATTCGCAGGAAATCTACGTCCCAGAGACGGTATTCATATATTGATGACGTGGTCCATTTGATATTAAGTCAGTTCTATTCTTGGCCACGTCATCGTTAATGCTAATTAAAACTTATGCCCATTGTGTTTACAAATAACACTAAACTTGTAATGGTTTTGTTTTAATTTCATGTACCGATGTAGTTTCAGGAGCTGGGCGGATGTAAAATTAGCACAAATGATGTCGTTAATCAAGGACCAAGGAATAAGAGGTTCGTATCTAAATAACTCGTTATATTTTTAAAATAAGTTCTTATATTGTTTTGATAATCGACAATCAAAATCAAAAATATTTCATATTAATTAGCGGTAATTAACTAGCAACATGAAATTTAAAATAATTGCTAATAGATATACATGACTAAATATGCTAAGGTGAACACAAAATGTACTTCATAAAAATATTGACAATATCAAATTTAATATAAAATTCCAATTCGTAGGAAATATACGTACCAGAGATGGTATTCATATATTGATAACGTGGTTCATTTGATATTAAGTCAGTTCCATTCTGGGCCACGTCATCGTTAATGCTAATTAAAACTTATGCCCATTGTGTTTACAAATAACACTAAAATTTTAATGGTTTTGTTTTAATTTCATGTACCCTCTGGGAGCCAATAAGCTAGATGACCTGTGATGTAGTTTCAGGAGCTGCGCGGATGTAAAATCAGAACAAAGGATGTCGTAATTCAAGGACCATACAATAAGAGGTTTGTATCTAAATACTTCGATATATTTTTAAAATAAGTTCTTATATTGTTTTGATAATCGACAATCAAAATCAAAAAATATTTAATATTAATTAGCGGTAATTAACTAGCAACATGAAATTTCAAATAATTGCTAATAGATATACTTACTAAAGACGCTAAGGTGAACACAAAATGTACTTCATAAAAATATTGACAATATCGAATTTAATATAAAATTCCAATTCGTAGGAAATATACGTACCAGAGATGGTATTCATATATTGATAACGTGGTTCATTTGATATTAAGTCAGTTCCATTCTGGGCCACGTCATCGTTAATGCTAATTAAAACTTATGCCCATTGTGTTTACAAATAACACTAAACTTGTAATGGTTTTGTTTTAATTTCATGTACCCTCTGGAAGCCAATGAGCTAGATGACCTGCGATGTAGTTTCAGGAGCTGCGCGGATGTAAAATTAGAACAAAGGATGTCGTAAATCAAGGACCAAAGAATAAGAGGTTCGTATCTAAATAATTCGTTATATTACTAAAATAAGTTCTTATGTTGTTTTGAAAATCGACAATCAAAATCAAAAAATATTTAATATTAATTAGCGGTTATTAACTACAAGATGAAATTTATAACAATTGCTAATAGATATACATAACAAAATATGCTACTGTGAAAGTTATAATGGTTTAGTTTCAATTATAAGTTCACTCTGGAAGCCAATACGCTAGATGACCTACGATGTAATATTAGGAGCTATCCGAATATACAATCAGCGAAAAGGATGTCATAAATCTAGGACCATAGAATAAGAGGTTTGTATCTAAATAATTCGATATATTTTTAAAATAAGTTCATATGTTGTTTTGATAATCGACGATCAAAATCAAAAATATTTCATATTAATTAACGGTAATTAACTAGCAACATGAAATTTAAAACAATTGCTAATAGATATACATGACTAAATATGCTGAGGTGTACACAAAATTTACTCCATAAAAATATTGACAATATCGAATTTAATATAAAATTCCAATTCGTAGGAAATCTTCGTACCAGAGATGGTATTCATATATTGATGACGTGGTCCATTTGATATTAAGTCAGTTCCATTTTTGGCCACGTCATCGTTAATGCTAATTAAAACTTATGCCCATTGTGTTTACAAATAACACTAAACTTGTAATGGTTTTGTTTTAATTTCATGTACCCTCTGGAAGCCAATGAGCTAGATGACCTGCGATGTAGTTTCAGGAGCTGCGCGGATGTAAAATTAGAACAAAGGATGTCCTTAATCAAGGACCAAGGAATAAGAGGTTCGTATCTAAATAATTCGTTATATTTTTAAAATAAGTTGTTTTAAATTTTGTTGTTTTGATAATAGACAATCAAATCAAAAAATATTTAATATTAATTAGCGGTTAACATGAAATTTATAACAATTGCTAATAGATATACATAACAAAATATGCTATTGTGAAAGTTATAATGGTTTAGTTTCAATTATAAGTTCACTCTGGAAGCCAATACGCTAGATGACCTACGATGTAATATTAGGAGCTATCCGAATATACAATCAGCGAAAAGGATGTCATAAATCAAGGACCATAAAATAAGAGGTTTGTATCTAAATAATTCGATATATTTTTAAAATAAGTTCTTATGTTGTTTTGATAATTGACGATCAAAATCAAAAAATATTTAATATTAATTAGCGGTAATTAACTAGCAACATGAAATTTAAAACACTTGCTAATATATGACTAACGATGCTGAGGTGAACACAAAATTTTCTTCATAAAAATATTGACAATATCGAATTTAATATAAAATTCCAATTCGCAGGAAATCTACGTCCCAGAGACGGTATTCATATATTGATGACGTGGTCCATTTGATATTAAGTCAGTTCTATTCTTGGCCACGTCATCGTTAATGCTAATTAAAACTTATGCCCATTGTATTTACAAATAACACTAAACTTGTAATGGTTTTGTTTTAATTTCATGTACCGATGTAGTTTCAGGAGCTGGGCGGATGTTAAATTAGCACAAATGATGTCGTTAATCAAGGACCAAGGAATAAGAGGTTCGTATCTAAATAACTCGTTATATTTTTAAAATAAGTTCTTATATTGTTTTGATAATCGACAATCAAAATCAAAAATATTTCATATTAATTAGCGGTAATTAACTAGCAACATGAAATTTAAAATAATTGCTAATAGATATACATGACTAAATATGCTAAGGTGAACACAAAATGTACTTCATAAAAATATTGACAATATCGAATTTAATATAAAATTCCAATTCGTAGGAAATCTACGTACCAGAGATGGTATTCATATATTGATAACGTGGTCCATTTGATATTAAGTCAGTTCCATTCTTGTCCACGTCATCGTTAATGCTAATTAAAACTTATGCCCATTGTGTTTACAAATAACACTAAACTTGTAATGGTTTTGTTTTAATTTCATGTACCCTCTGGAAGCCAATGAGCTAGATGACCTGCGATGTAGTTTCAGGAGCTGCGCGGATGTAAAATTAGAACAAAGGATGTCGTAAATCAAGGACCAAAGAATAAGAGGTTCGTATCTAAATAATTCGTTATATTTTTAAAATAAGTTCTAATGTTGTTTTGATAATCGACAATCAAAATCAAAAAATATTTAATATTAATTAGCGGTAATTAACTAGCAACATGAAATTTAAAACAATTGCTAATAGATATACATGTCTAAATATGCTGAGGTGTACACAAAATTTACTTCATAAAAATATTGACAATATCGAACTCGCGGAATCGATGTGGCATAAAATAAATAAATGACAAGCTACACTCACACACATGCAAACAGCAGACTCCACACACACACTTCAGGGAGACAAAAGATTATTCCAAAGGCTGCAAACTGAAGATGGCACACACACACAATGAGAGAATAAGTAATTAAATTAGAAATTAAACTAAGCAAATGGAAAATTTTGCAAGTAAAATTTTGTGCCCTCCTCCTCAATTCTCATTGGTGGCACGTAAGCTACACGGCACAGTGCAAATATAGTTTTTGTTTCTAGTATATATTTCTAGTGTTTGTCAACTTAATATTTTTAACATATATTTACCGAATATTTTAAGAATATTTTTTTGCGCCCTCCTCCTCGATTCTCATTAGTGGCACGTAAGCTACACGGCACAGTGCAAATATAGATTTTGTTTTTAGTATATATTTCTAGTGTTTGTCAACTTAATATTTTTAACATATATTTACCGAATATTTTCAGAATATTTTTAAGTAAACTTAATCTTTCTAGTATATTTTTAATTTATAATATTTGATAATTTTATATATAATGTTTTTTGAAATTAAGTCAGTTCTAGTCTTGGCCACGTCATCGTTAATGCTAATTAAAACGTATGCTGTTTACTAATAAAACTAAACTTGTAATGGTTTTGTTTTAATTACATGTACCCTCTGGGAGCCAATAAGCTAGATGACCTGCAATGTAGTTTCACGAGCTGCGCGGATGTAAAATTAGCACAAAGGATGTCGTAAATCAAGGACCAAAAAATAAGAGGTTCGTATCTAAATAACTCGTTATATTTTTATAATAAGTTCTTATATTGTTTTGATAATCGACAATCAAAATCAAAAATATTTCATATTAATTAGCGGTAATTAACTAGCAACATGAAATTTAAAATAATTGCTAATAGATATACTGTAATAAATCAATAAACGCCATGTAAGTCCAGTAGTTGAATGCAAGGTAGAATAGTCTTCTCAGGCGAGCACGTCAGTGCCATTTTTATGATTGTTCTTCGAAAAATGAATCTTTATTGTTCATAATAATTGATCTTAGCCTAAATACATAAGAAAGCTGTCGACTGCGCTGACGTAAAAATTACTTAAATATTATTTTTAATGAATTAACATTATTTATGATATAGAATTTTTAAATGAATAAAGAAAAAATATGTATGTATTTTGAATTAATAAAAATTCGATTATATCTATGTCTTTGTTATATTGTTTTGGCTGATCAGGCCGTTATTTAAGTTTTATTATGAAAGGTTTGGCATTGATTGCCCTTTTTTTTTTCATTCTATTTGTGCTTTTTTAGCCTATCTTTATGTACTATTTGTTTTTTCTTACTTCCTGTTTTAATGGTTATATTGTCATTTATTCCTATATCTACTACGTCATAAGGACCTTCGTATCTTTCATCTAACTTATGACTTGTTTCTTTTCTAAGTAATACTTTATCTCCTATTTTTAATTCGAAATTATTTGTATTCCTATCATATCTTAATTTTCTATCCGCTTTTGCTTTTTCTAACATTCTTCTTGCTCTGTTGTACGACATTTCTACTCTTTAGAGTAGTCGTCTAAGTTGTATATTGGGTCTATTTTGTTTATCTTACTGAAATCTTTGAATTGTCTGGGTAGTCTGCCAAATACTAGTTCGTATGGGCAGTAGTCATGGACTATTGAGGGTGTTGTATTGAAGCAATAAGTGAAATATGGTAACCAAATGTCCCAATCACTTTTGTCAACCGATATGTATGAACGTATATATTCATTAAAAGTTCGGTGGCTTCTTTCTATTGTTCCTAAAGTTTGATGATGGTGAGCGCTAGATGTTAGATTTTCTATATGCATATATTTGCATAATTCATTCATAAGTGAATTTTTGTATAATATTAGAATAAGAGGTTTGTATCTAAATAATTCGATATATTTTTAAAATAAGTTCTTATGTTGTTTTGATAATCGACGATCAAAATCAAAAAATATTTAATATTAATTAGCGGTAATTAACTAGCAACATGAAATTTAAAACACTTGCTAATATATGACTAACGATGCTGAGGTGAACACAAAATTTTCTTCATAAAAATATTGACAATATCGAATTTAATATAAAATTCCAATTCGCAGGAAATCTACGTCCCAGAGACGGTATTCATATATTGATGACGTGGTCCATTTGATATTAAGTCAGTTCTATTCTTGGCCACGTCATCGTTAATGCTAATTAAAACTTATGCCCATTGTATTTACAAATAACACTAAACTTGTAATGGTTTTGTTTTAATTTCATGTACCGATGTAGTTTCAGGAGCTGGGCGGATGTTAAATTAGCACAAATGATGTCGTTAATCAAGGACCAAGGAATAAGAGGTTCGTATCTAAATAACTCGTTATATTTTTAAAATAAGTTCTTATATTGTTTTGATAATCGACAATCAAAATCAAAAATATTTCATATTAATTAGCGGTAATTAACTAGCAACATGAAATTTAAAATAATTGCTAATAGATATACATGACTAAATATGCTAAGGTGAACACAAAATGTACTTCATAAAAATATTGACAATATCGAATTTAATATAAAATTCTAATTCGTAGGAAATCTACGTACCAGAGATGGTATTCATATATTGATAACGTGGTCCATTTGATATTAAGTCAGTTCCATTCTTGTCCACGTCATCGTTAATGCTAATTAAAACTTATGCCCATTGTGTTTACAAATAACGCTAAACTTGTAATGGTTTTGTTTTAATTTCATGTACCCTCTGGAAGCCAATGAGCTAGATGACCTGCGATGTAGTTTCAGGAGCTGCGCGGATGTAAAATTAGAACAAAGGATGTCGTAAATCAAGGACCAAAGAATAAGAGGTTCGTATCTAAATAATTCGTTATATTTTTAAAATAAGTTCTAATGTTGTTTTGATAATCGACAATCAAAATCAAAAAATATTTAATATTAATTAGCGGTAATTAACTAGCAACATGAAATTTAAAATAATTGCTAATAGATATACATGACTAAGGACGCTAAGGTGAACACAAAATTTACTTCATAAAAATATTGACAATATCGAATTTTTTAAATAATTCCAATTCATATGAAATCTACGTACCAGAGATGGTATTCATAATTGATGTTTGATATTAAGTCAGTTCCATTCTTGGGCACGTCATCGTTAATGCTAATTAAAACTTATGCCCATTGTGTTTACAAATAACACTAAACTTTTAATGGTTTTGTTTTAATTTCATGTACCCTCTGGAAGCCAATGAGCTAGATGACCTGCGATGTAGTTTCAGGAGCTGCGCGGATGTAAAATTAGAACAAAGGATGTCGTAAATCAAGGACCAAAGAATAAGAGGTTCGTATCTAAATAATTCGTTATATTTTTAAAATAAGTTCTAATGTTGTTTTGATAATCGACAATCAAAATCAAAAAATATTTAATATTAATTAGCGGTAATTAACTAGCAACATGAAATTTAAAACAATTGCTAATAGATATACATGACTAAATATGCTGAGGTGTACACAAAATTTACTTCATAAAAATATTGACAATATCGAACTCGCGGAATCGATGTGGCATAAAATAAATAAATGACAAGCTACACTCACACACATGCAAACAGCAGACTCCACACACACACTTCAGGGAGACAAAAGATTATTCCAAAGGCTGCAAACTGAAGATGGCACACACACACAATGAGAGAATAAGTAATTAAATTAGAAATTAAACTAAGCAAATGGAAAATTTTGCAAGTAAAAATTTTGTGCCCTCCTCCTCGATTCTCATTGGTGGCACGTAAGCTACACGGCACAGTGCAAATATAGTTTTTGTTTCTAGTATATATTTCTAGTGTTTGTCAACTTAATATTTTTAACATATATTTACCGAATATTTTAAGAATATTTTTTTGCGCCCTCCTCCTCGATTCTCATTAGTGGCACGTAAGATACACGGCACAGTGAAAATATAGTTTTTGTTTCTAGTATATATTTCTAGTGTTTGTCAACTTAATATTTTTAACATATATTTCCGAATATTTTTAGAATATTTTTTTGCGCCCTCCTCCTCGATTCTCATTAGTGGCACGTAAGCTACACGGCACAGTGCAAATATAGATTTTGTTTTTAGTATATATTTCTAGTGTTTGTCAACTTAATATTTTTAACATATATTTACCGAATATTTTAAGAATATTTTTTTGCGCCCTCCTCCTCGATTCTCATTAGTGGCACGTAAGATACACGGCACAGTGAAAATATAGTTTTTGTTTCTAGTATATATTTCTAGTGTTTGTCAACTTTATATTTTTAACATATATTTCCGAATATTTTTAGAATATTTTTTTGCGCCCTCCTCCTCGATTCTCATTAGTGGCACGTAAGCTACACGGCACAGTGCAAATATAGATTTTGTTTTTAGTATATATTTCTAGTGTTTGTCAACTTAATATTTTTAACATATATTAACCGAATATTTTCAGAATATTTTTAAGTAAACTTAATCTTTCTAGTATATTTTTAATTTATAATATTTGATAATTTTATATATAATGTTTTTTGAAATTAAGTCAGTTCTAGTTTTGGCCACGTCATCGTTAATGCTAATTAAAACGTATGCTGTTTACTAATAAAACTAAACTTGTAATGGTTTTGTTTTAATTTCAAGTACCCTCTGGGAGCCAATAAGCTAGATGACCTGTGATGTAGTTTCAGGAGCTGCGCGGATGTAAAATCAGAACAAAGGATGTCGTAATTCAAGGACCATAGAATAAGAGGTTTGTATCTAAATACTTCGTTATATTTTTATAATAAGTTCTTATATTGTTTTGATAATCGACAATCAAAATCAAAAATATTTCATATTAATTAGCGGTAATTAACTAGCAACATGAAATTTAAAATAATTGCTAATAGATATACATGAACACAAAATTTACTTCATAAAAATATTGACAATATCGAATTTAATATAAAATTCCAATTCGTAGGAAATCTTCGTACCAAAGATGGTATTCATATATTGATGACGTGGTCCATTTGATATTAAGTCAGTTCCATTCTTGGCCACGTCATCGTTAATGCTAATTAAAACTTATGCCCATTGTGTTTACAAATAACACTAAACTTGTAATGGTTTTGTTTTAATTTCATGTACCCTCTGGAAGCCAATGAGCTAGATGACCTGCGATGTAGTTTCAGGAGCTGCGCGGATGTAAAATTAGAACAAAGGATGTCGTAAATCAAGGACCAAAGAATAAGAGGTTCGTATCTAAATAATTCGTTATATTTTTAAAATAAGTTCTAATGTTGTTTTGATAATCGACAATCAAAATCAAAAAATATTTAATATTAATTAGCGCTAATTAACTAGCAACATGAAATTTAAAATAATTGCTAATAGATATACATGACTAAGGACGCTAAGGTGAACACAAAATTTACTTCATAAAAATATTGACAATATCGAATTTTTTAAATAATTCCAATTCATATGAAATCTACGTACCAGAGATGGTATTCATAATTGATGTTTGATATTAAGTCAGTTCCATTCTTGGGCACGTCATCGTTAATGCTAATTAAAACTTATGCCCATTGTGTTTACAAATAACACTAAACTTGTAATGGTTTTGTTTTAATTACATGTACCCTCTAGGAGCCAATAAGCTAAATGACCTGCGATATAGTTTCAGGAGCTGCTTGGATGTAAAATTAGCAGAAATGATGTCCTTAATCAAGGACCAAGGAATAAGAGGTTCGTATCTAAATAATTCGTTATATTTTTAAAATAAGTTGTTTTAAATTTTGTTGTTTTGATAATAGACAATCAAATCAAAAAATATTTAATATTAATTAGCGGTTAACATGAAATTTATAACAATTGCTAATAGATATACATAACAAAATATGCTATTGTGAAAGTTATAATGGTTTAGTTTCAATTCTAAGTTCTCTCTGAAAGCCAATACGCTAGATAACGTACGATGTAATTTCAGGAGCTATGCGAATGTACAATCAGCGAATAGGATGTCATAAATCAAGGACAATAGAATAAGAGGTTTGTATCTAAATAATTCGATAAAATCAAGGATCAAAGAATAAGAGGTTCGTATCTAAATAATTCGTTATATTTTTAAAATAAGTTCTAATGTTGTTTTGATAATCGACAATCAAAATCAAAAAATATTTAATATTAATTAGCGCTAATTAACTAGCAACATGAAATTTAAAATAATTGCTAATAGATATACATGACTAAGGACGCTAAGGTGAACACAAATTTACTTCATAAAAATATTGACAATATCGAATTTTTTAAATAATTCCAATTCATATGAAATCTACGTACCAGAGATGGTATTCATAATTGATGTTTGATATTAAGTCAGTTCCATTCTTGGGCACGTCATCGTTAATGCTAATTAAAACTTATGCCCATTGTGTTTACAAATAACACTAAACTTGTAATGGTTTTGTTTTAATTACATGTACCCTCTAGGAGCCAATAAGCTAAATGACCTGCGATATAGTTTCAGGAGCTGCTTGGATGTAAAATTAGCAGAAATGATGTCCTTAATCAAGGACCAAGGAATAAGAGGTTCGTATCTAAATAATTCGTTATATTTTTAAAATAAGTTGTTTTAAATTTTGTTGTTTTGATAATAGACAATCAAATCAAAAAATATTTAATATTAATTAGCGGTTAACATGAAATTTATAACAATTGCTAATAGATATACATAACAAAATATGCTATTGTGAAAGTTATAATGGTTTAGTTTCAATTATAAGTTCTCTCTGAAAGCCAATACGCTAGATAACGTACGATGTAATTTCAGGAGCTATGCGAATGTACAATCAGCGAATAGGATGTCATAAATCAAGGACAATAGAATAAGAGGTTTGTATCTAAATAATTCGATATATTTTTAAAATAAGTTCTTATGTTGTTTTGATAATCGACGATCAAAATCAAAAAATATTTAATATTAATTAGCGGTAATTAACTAGCAACATGAAATTTAAAACACTTGCTAATATATGACTAACGATGCTGAGGTGAACACAAAATTTTCTTCATAAAAATAGTGACAATATCGAATTTAATATAAAATTCCAATTCGCAGGAAATCTACGTCCCAGAGACGGTATTCATATATTGATGACGTGGTCCATTTGATATTAAGTCAGTTCTATTCTTGGCCACGTCATCGTTAATGCTAATTAAAACTTATGCCCATTGTGTTTACAAATAACACTAAACTTGTAATGGTTTTGTTTTAATTTCATGTACCGATGTAGTTTCAGGAGCTGGGCGGATGTAAAATTAGCACAAATGATGTCGTTAATCAAGGACCAAGGAATAAGAGGTTCGTATCTAAATAACTCGTTATATTTTTAAAATAAGTTCTTATATTGTTTTGATAATCGACAATCAAAATCAAAAATATTTCATATTAATTAGCGGTAATTAACTAGCAACATGAAATTTAAAATAATTGCTAATAGATATACATGACTAAATATGCTAAGGTGAACACAAAATGTACTTCATAAAAATATTGACAATATCAAATTTAATATAAAATTCCAATTCGTAGGAAATATACGTACCAGAGATGGTATTCATATATTGATAACGTGGTCCATTTGATATTAAGTCAGTTCCATTCTGGGCCACGTCATCGTTAATGCTAATTAAAACTTATGCCCATTGTGTTTACAAACAACACTAAACTTGTAATGGTTTTGTTTTAATTTCATGTACCCTCTGGGAGCCAATAAGCTAGATGACCTGTGATGTAGTTTCAGGAGCTGCGCGGATGTAAAATCAGAACAAAGGATGTCGTAATTCAAGGACCATACAATAAGAGGTTTGTATCTAAATACTTCGATATATTTTTAAAATAAGTTCTTATATTGTTTTGATAATCGACAATCAAAATCAAAAAATATTTAATATTAATTAGCGGTAATTAACTAGCAACATGAAATTTCAAATAATTGCTAATAGATATACTTACTAAAGACGCTAAGGTGAACACAAAATGTACTTCATAAAAATATTGACAATATCGAATTTAATATAAAATTCCAATTCGTAGGAAATATACGTACCAGAGATGGTATTCATATATTGATAACGTGGTTCATTTGATATTAAGTCAGTTCCATTCTGGGCCACGTCATCGTTAATGCTAATTAAAACTTATGCCCATTGTGTTTACAAATAACACTAAACTTGTAATGGTTTTGTTTTAATTTCATGTACCCTCTGGAAGCCAATGAGCTAGATGACCTGCGATGTAGTTTCAGGAGCTGCGCGGATGTAAAATTAGAACAAAGGATGTCGTAAATCAAGGACCAAAGAATAAGAGGTTCGTATCTAAATAATTCGTTATATTACTAAAATAAGTTCTTATGTTGTTTTGAAAATCGACAATCAAAATCAAAAAATATTTAATATTAATTAGCGGTTATTAACTACAAGATGAAATTTATAACAATTGCTAATAGATATACATAACAAAATATGCTACTGTGAAAGTTATAATGGTTTAGTTTCAATTATAAGTTCACTCTGGAAGCCAATACGCTAGATGACCTACGATGTAATATTAGGAGCTATCCGAATATACAATCAGCGAAAAGGATGTCATAAATCTAGGACCATAGAATAAGAGGTTTGTATCTAAATAATTCGATATATTTTTAAAATAAGTTCATATGTTGTTTTGATAATCGACGATCAAAATCAAAAATATTTCATATTAATTAACGGTAATTAACTAGCAACATGAAATTTAAAACAATTGCTAATAGATATACATGACTAAATATGCTAAGGTGAACACAAAATTTACTTCATAAAAATATTGACAATATCGAATTTAATATAAAATTCCAATTCGTAGGAAATCTACGTACCAGAGATGGTATTCATATATTGATGACGTGGTCCATTTGATATTAAGTCAGTTCCATTCTTGGCCACGTCATCGTTAATGCTAATTAAAACTTATGCCCATTGTGTTTACAAATAACACTAAACTTGTAATGGTTTTGTTTTAATTTCATGTACCCTCTGGAAGCCAATGAGCTAGATGACCTGCGATGTAGTTTCAGGAGCTGCGCGGATGTAAAATTAGAACAAAGGATGTCCTTAATCAAGGACCAAGGAATAAGAGGTTCGTATCTAAATAATTCGTTATATTTTTAAAATAAGTTGTTTTAAATTTTGTTGTTTTGATAATAGACAATCAAATCAAAAAATATTTAATATTAATTAGCGGTTAACATGAAATTTATAACAATTGCTAATAGATATACATAACAAAATATGCTATTGTGAAAGTTATAATGGTTTAGTTTCAATTATAAGTTCACTCTGGAAGCCAATACGCTAGATGACCTACGATGTAATATTAGGAGCTATCCGAATATACAATCAGCGAAAAGGATGTCATAAATCAAGGACCATAAAATAAGAGGTTTGTATCTAAATAATTCGATATATTTTTAAAATAAGTTCTTATGTTGTTTTGATAATCGACGATCAAAATCAAAAAATATTTAATATTAATTAGCGGTAATTAACTAGCAACATGAAATTTAAAACACTTGCTAATATATGACTAACGATGCTGAGGTGAACACAAAATTTTCTTCATAAAAATATTGACAATATCGAATTTAATATAAAATTCCAATTCGCAGGAAATCTACGTCCCAGAGACGGTATTCATATATTGATGACGTGGTCCATTTGATATTAAGTCAGTTCTATTCTTGGCCACGTCATCGTTAATGCTAATTAAAACTTATGCCCATTGTATTTACAAATAACACTAAACTTGTAATGGTTTTGTTTTAATTTCATGTACCGATGTAGTTTCAGGAGCTGGGCGGATGTTAAATTAGCACAAATGATGTCGTTAATCAAGGACCAAGGAATAAGAGGTTCGTATCTAAATAACTCGTTATATTTTTAAAATAAGTTCTTATATTGTTTTGATAATCGACAATCAAAATCAAAAATATTTCATATTAATTAGCGGTAATTAACTAGCAACATGAAATTTAAAATAATTGCTAATAGATATACATGACTAAATATGCTAAGGTGAACACAAAATGTACTTCATAAAAATATTGACAATATCGAATTTAATATAAAATTCCAATTCGTAGGAAATCTACGTACCAGAGATGGTATTCATATATTGATAACGTGGTCCATTTGATATTAAGTCAGTTCCATTCTTGTCCACGTCATCGTTAATGCTAATTAAAACTTATGCCCATTGTGTTTACAAATAACACTAAACTTGTAATGGCTTTGTTTTAATTTCATGTACCCTCTGGAAGCCAATGAGCTAGATGACCTGCGATGTAGTTTCAGGAGCTGCGCGGATGTAAAATTAGAACAAAGGATGTCGTAAATCAAGGACCAAAGAATAAGAGGTTCGTATCTAAATAATTCGTTATATTTTTAAAATAAGTTCTAATGTTGTTTTGATAATCGACAATCAAAATCAAAAAATATTTAATATTAATTAGCGGTAATTAACTAGCAACATGAAATTTAAAACAATTGCCAATAGATATACATGACTAAATATGCTGAGGTGTACACAAAATTTACTCCATAAAAATATTGACAATATCGAATTTAATATAAAATTCCAATTCGTAGGAAATCTTCGTACCAAAGATGGTATTCATATATTGATGACGTGGTCCATTTGATATTAAGTCAGTTCCATTTTTGGCCACGTCATCGTTAATGCTAATTAAAACTTATGCCCATTGTGTTTACAAATAACGCTAAACTTGTAATGGTTTTGTTTTAATTTCATGTACCCTCTGGAAGCCAATGAGCTAGATGACCTGCGATGTAGTTTCAGGAGCTGCGCGGATGTAAAATTAGAACAAAGGATGTCGTAAATCAAGGACCAAAGAATAAGAGGTTCGTATCTAAATAATTCGTTATATTACTAAAATAAGTTCTTATGTTGTTTTGAAAATCGACAATCAAAATCAAAAAATATTTAATATTAATTAGCGGTTATTAACTACAACATGAAATTTATAACAATTGCTAATAGATATACATAACAAAATATGCTACTGTGAAAGTTATAATGGTTTAGTTTCAATTATAAGTTCCCTCTGGAAGCCAATACGCTAGATGACCTACGATGTAATATTAGGAGCTATCCGAATATACAATCAGCGAAAAGGATGTCATAAATCAAGGACCATAGAATAAGAGGTTTGTATCTAAATAACTCGGTATATTTTTAAAATAAGTTCTTATATTGTTTTGATAATCGACAATCAAAATCAAAAATATTTCATATTAATTAGCGGTAATTAACTAGCAACATGAAATTTAAAATAATTGCTAATAGATATACATGACTAAATATGCTAAGGTGAACACAAAATTTACTTCATAAAAATATTGACAATATCGAATTTAATATAAAATTCCAATTCGTAGGAAATCTACGTACCAGAGATAGTATTCATATATTGATGACGACGTCCATTTGATATTAAGTCAGTTCCATTCTTGGCCACGTCATCGTTAATGCTAATTAAAACTTATGCCCATTGTGTTTACAAATAACACTAAACTTGTAATGGCTTTGTTTTAATTTCATGTACCCTCTGGAAGCCAATGAGCTAGATGACCTGCGATGTAGTTTCAGGAGCTGCGCGGATGTAAAATTAGAACAAAGGATGTCGTAAATCAAGGACCAAAGAATAAGAGGTTCGTATCTGAATAATTCGTTATATTTTTAAAATAAGTTCTTATATTGTTTTGATAATCGACAACCAAATCAAAAAATATTTAATATTAATTAGCGGTAATTAACTAGCAACATGAAATTTCAAATAATTGCTAATAGATATACATGACTAAAGATGCTAAGGTGAACACAAAATTTACTTCATAAAAATATTGACAATATCGAATTTTTTAAATAATTCCAATTCATATGAAATCTACGTACCAGAGATGGTATTCATAATTGATGTTTGATATTAAGTCAGTTCCATTCTTGGGCACGTCATCGTTAATGCTAATTAAAACTTATGCCCATTGTGTTTACAAATAACACTAAACTTGTAATGGTTTTGTTTTAATTACATGTACCCTCTAGGAGCCAATAAGCTAGATGACCTGCGATATAGTTTCAGGAGCTGCTTGGATGTAAAATTAGCACAAATTATGTCCTTAATCAAGGACCAAGGAATAAGAGGTTCGTATCTAAATAATTCGTTATATTTTTAAAATAAGTTGTTTTAAATTATGTTGTTTTGATAATAGACAATCAAATCAAAAAATATTTAATATTAATTAGCGGTTAACATTAAATTTATAACAATTGCTAATAGATATATATAACAAAATATGCTATTGTGAAAGTTATAATGGTTTAGTTTCAATTCTAAGTTCTCTCTGAAAGCCAATACGCTAGATAACTTACGATGTAATTTCAGGAGCTATGCGAATGTACAATCAGCGAATAGGATGTCATAAATCAAGGACAATAGAATAAGAGGTTTGTATCTAAATAATTCGATATATTTTTAAAATAAGTTCTTATGTTGTTTTGATAATCGACGATCAAAATCAAAAAATATTTAATATTAATTAGCAGTAACTAACTAGCAACATGAAATTTAAAACAATTGCTAATAGATATACATAAATAAATATGCTGAGGTGTACACAAAATTTACTTCATAAAAATATTGACAATATCGAACTCGCGGAATCGATGTGGCATAAAATAAATAAATGACAAGCTACACTCACACACATGCAAACAGCAGACTCCACACACACACTTCAGGGAGACAAAAGATTATTCCAAAGGCTGCAAACTGAAGATGGCACACACACACAATGAGAGAATAAGTAATTAAATTAGAAATTAAACTAAGCAAATGGAAAATTTTGCAAGTAAAAATTTTGTGCCCTCCTCCTCGATTCTCATTGGTGGCACGTAAGCTACACGGCACAGTGCAAATATAGTTTTTGTTTCTAGTATATATTTCTAGTGTTTGTCAACTTAATATTTTTAACATATATTTACCGAATATTTTAAGAATATTTTTTTGCGCCCTCCTCCTCGATTCTCATTAGTGGCACGTAAGCTACACGGCACAGTGCAAATATAGATTTTGTTTTTAGTATATATTTCTAGTGTTTGTCAACTTAATATTTTTAACATATATTTACCGAATATTTTCAGAATATTTTTAAGTAAACTTAATCTTTCTAGTATATTTTTAATTTATAATATTTGATAATTTTATATATAATGTTTTTTGAAATTAAGTCAGTTCTAGTCTTGGCCACGTCATCGTTAATGCTAATTAAAACGTATGCTGTTTACTAATAAAACTAAACTTGTAATGGTTTTGTTTTAATTACATGTACCCTCTGGGAGCCAATAAGCTAGATGACCTGCAATGTAGTTTCAGGAGCTGCGCGGATGTAAAATTAGCACAAAGGATGTCGTAAATCAAGGACCAAAAAAATAAGAGGTTCGTATCTAAATAACTCGTTATATTTTTATAATAAGTTCTTATATTGTTTTGATAATCGACAATCAAAATCAAAAATATTTCATATTAATTAGCGGTAATTAACTAGCAACATGAAATTTAAAATAATTGCTAATAGATATACATGACTAAATATGCTAAGGTGAACACAAAATTTACTTCATAAAAATATTGACAATATCGAATTTAATATAAAATTCCAATTCGTAGGAAATCTACGTACCAGAGATGGTATTCATATATTGATGACGTGGTCCATTTGATATTAAGTCAGTTCCATTCTTGGCCACGTCATCGTTAATGCTAATTAAAACTTATGCCCATTGTGTTTACAAATAACACTAAACTTGTAATGGTTTTGTTTTAATTTCATGTACCCTCTGGAAGCCAATGAGCTAGATGACCTGCGATGTAGTTTCAGGAGCTGCGCGGATGTAAAATTAGAACAAAGGATGTCGTAAATCAAGGACCAAAGAATAAGAGGTTCGTATCTAAATAATTCGTTATATTACTAAAATAAGTTCTTATGTTGTTTTGAAAATCGACAATCAAAATCAAAAAATATTTAATATTAATTAGCGGTTATTAACTACAACATGAAATTTATAACAATTGCTAATAGATATACATAACAAAATATGCTACTGTGAAAGTTATAATGGTTTAGTTTCAATTATAAGTTCCCTCTGGAAGCCAATACGCTAGATGACCTACGATGTAATATTAGGAGCTATCCGAATATACAATCAGCGAAAAGGATGTCATAAATCAAGGACCATAGAATAAGAGGTTTGTATCTAAATAACTCGGTATATTTTTAAAATAAGTTCTTATATTGTTTTGATAATCGACAATCAAAATCAAAAATATTTCATATTAATTAGCGGTAATTAACTAGCAACATGAAATTTAAAATAATTGCTAATAGATATACATGACTAAATATGCTAAGGTGAACACAAAATTTACTTCATAAAAATATTGACAATATCGAATTTAATATAAAATTCCAATTCGTAGGAAATCTACGTACCAGAGATAGTATTCATATATTGATGACGACGTCCATTTGATATTAAGTCAGTTCCATTCTTGGCCACGTCATCGTTAATGCTAATTAAAACTTATGCCCATTGTGTTTACAAATAACACTAAACTTGTAATGGCTTTGTTTTAATTTCATGTACCCTCTGGAAGCCAATGAGCTAGATGACCTGCGATGTAGTTTCAGGAGCTGCGCGGATGTAAAATTAGAACAAAGGATGTCGTAAATCAAGGACCAAAGAATAAGAGGTTCGTATCTGAATAATTCGTTATATTTTTAAAATAAGTTCTTATATTGTTTTGATAATCGACAACCAAATCAAAAAATATTTCATATTAATTAGCGGTAATTAACTAGCAACATGAAATTTCAAATAATTGCTAATAGATATACATGACTAAAGATGCTAAGGTGAACACAAAATTTACTTCATAAAAATATTGACAATATCGAATTTTTTAAATAATTCCAATTCATATGAAATCTACGTACCAGAGATGGTATTCATAATTGATGTTTGATATTAAGTCAGTTCCATTCTTGGGCACGTCATCGTTAATGCTAATTAAAACTTATGCCCATTGTGTTTACAAATAACACTAAACTTGTAATGGTTTTGTTTTAATTACATGTACCCTCTAGGAGCCAATAAGCTAGATGACCTGCGATATAGTTTCAGGAGCTGCTTGGATGTAAAATTAGCACAAATTATGTCCTTAATCAAGGACCAAGGAATAAGAGGTTCGTATCTAAATAATTCGTTATATTTTTAAAATAAGTTGTTTTAAATTATGTTGTTTTGATAATAGACAATCAAATCAAAAAATATTTAATATTAATTAGCGGTTAACATTAAATTTATAACAATTGCTAATAGATATATATAACAAAATATGCTATTGTGAAAGTTATAATGGTTTAGTTTCAATTCTAAGTTCTCTCTGAAAGCCAATACGCTAGATAACTTACGATGTAATTTCAGGAGCTATGCGAATGTACAATCAGCGAATAGGATGTCATAAATCAAGGACAATAGAATAAGAGGTTTGTATCTAAATAATTCGATATATTTTTAAAATAAGTTCTTATGTTGTTTTGATAATCGACGATCAAAATCAAAAAATATTTAATATTAATTAGCAGTAACTAACTAGCAACATGAAATTTAAAACAATTGCTAATAGATATACATAAATAAATATGCTGAGGTGTACACAAAATTTACTTCATAAAAATATTGACAATATCGAACTCGCGGAATCGATGTGGCATAAAATAAATAAATGACAAGCTACACTCACACACATGCAAACAGCAGACTCCACACACACACATACAGACACACACTTCAGGGAGACAAAAGATTATCCCAAAGGCTGCAAACTGAAGATGGCACACACACACACAATGAGAGAATAAGTAATTAAATTAGAAATTAAACTAAGCAAATGGAAAATTTTGCCAGTAAAAATTTTGTGCCCTCCTCCTCGATTCTCATTGGTGGCACGTAAGCTACACGGCACAGTGCAAATATAGTTTTTGTTTCTAGTATATATTTCTAGTATTTGTCAACTTAATATTTTTAACATATATTTACCGAATATTTTTAGAATATTTTTTTGCGCCCTCCTCCTCGATTCTCATTAGTGGCACGTAAGCTACACGGCACAGTGCAAATATAGATTTTGTTTTTAGTATATATTTCTAGTGTTTGTCAACTTAATATTTTTAACATATATTTACCGAATATTTTCAGAATATTTTTAAGTAAACTTAATCTTTCTAGTATATTTTTAATTTATAATATTTGATAATTTTATATATAATGTTTTTTGAAATTAAGTCAGTTCTAGTCTTGGCCACGTCATCGTTAATGCTAATTAAAACGTATGCTGTTTACTAATAAAACTAAACTTGTAATGGTTTTGTTTTAATTACATGTACCCTCTGGGAGCCAATAAGCTAGATGACCTGCAATGTAGTTTCACGAGCTGCGCGGATGTAAAATTAGCACAAAGGATGTCGTAAATCAAGGACCAAAAAATAAGAGGTTCGTATCTAAATAACTCGTTATATTTTTATAATAAGTTCTTATATTGTTTTGATAATCGACAATCAAAATCAAAAATATTTCATATTAATTAGCGGTAATTAACTAGCAACATGAAATTTAAAATAATTGCTAATAGATATACTGTAATAAATCAATAAACGTCCAGTAAGTCCAGTAGTTGAATGCAAGGTAGAATAGTCTTCTCAGGCGAGCACGTCAGTGCCATTTTTATGATTGTTCTTCGAAAAATGAATCTTTATTGTTCATAATAATTGATCTTAGCCTAAATACATAAGAAAGCTGTCGACTGCGCTGACGTAAAAATTACTTAAATATTATTTTTAATGAATTAACATTATTTATGATATAGAATTTTTAAATGAATAAAGAAAAAATATGTATGTATTTTGAATTAATAAAAATTCGATTATATCTATGTCTTTGTTATATTGTTTTGGCTGATCAGGCCGTTATTTAAGTTTTATTATGAAAGGTTTGGCATTGATTGCCCTTTTTTTTTTTTTCATTCTATTTGTGCTTTTTTAGCCTATCTTTATGTACTATTTGTTTTTTCTTACTTCCTGTTTTAATGGTTATATTGTCATTTATTCCTATATCTACTACGTCATAAGGACCTTCGTATCTTTCATCTAACTTATGACTTGTTTCTTTTCTAAGTAATACTTTATCTCCTATTTTTAATTCGAAATTATTTGTATTCCTATCATATCTTAATTTTCTATCCGCTTTTGCTTTTTCTAACATTCTTCTTGCTCTGTTGTACGACATTTCTACTCTTTAGAGTAGTCGTCTAAGTTGTATATTGGGTCTATTTTGTTTATCTTACTGAAATCTTTGAATTGTCTGGGTAGTCTGCCAAATACTAGTTCGTATGGGCAGTAGTCATGGACTATTGAGGGTGTTGTATTGAAGCAATAAGTGAAATATGGTAACCAAATGTCCCAATCACTTTTGTCAACCGATATGTATGAACGTATATATTCATTAAAAGTTCGGTGGCTTCTTTCTATTGTTCCTAAAGTTTGATGATGGTGAGCGCTAGATGTTAGATTTTCTATATGCATATATTTGCATAATTCATTCATAAGTGAATTTTTGTATAATATTAGAATAAGAGGTTTGTATCTAAATAATTCGATATATTTTTAAAATAAGTTCTTATGTTGTTTTGATAATCGACGATCAAAATCAAAAAATATTTAATATTAATTAGCGGTAATTAACTAGCAACATGAAATTTAAAACACTTGCTAATATATGACTAACGATGCTGAGGTGAACACAAAATTTTCTTCATAAAAATATTGACAATATCGAATTTAATATAAAATTCCAATTCGCAGGAAATCTACGTCCCAGAGACGGTATTCATATATTGATGACGTGGTCCATTTGATATTAAGTCAGTTCTATTCTTGGCCACGTCATCGTTAATGCTAATTAAAACTTATGCCCATTGTATTTACAAATAACACTAAACTTGTAATGGTTTTGTTTTAATTTCATGTACCGATGTAGTTTCAGGAGCTGGGCGGATGTTAAATTAGCACAAATGATGTCGTTAATCAAGGACCAAGGAATAAGAGGTTCGTATCTAAATAACTCGTTATATTTTTAAAATAAGTTCTTATATTGTTTTGATAATCGACAATCAAAATCAAAAATATTTCATATTAATTAGCGGTAATTAACTAGCAACATGAAATTTAAAATAATTGCTAATAGATATACATGACTAAATATGCTAAGGTGAACACAAAATGTACTTCATAAAAATATTGACAATATCGAATTTAATATAAAATTCCAATTCGTAGGAAATCTACGTACCAGAGATGGTATTCATATATTGATAACGTGGTCCATTTGATATTAAGTCAGTTCCATTCTTGTCCACGTCATCGTTAATGCTAATTAAAACTTATGCCCATTGTGTTTACAAATAACACTAAACTTTTAATGGTTTTGTTTTAATTTCATGTACCCTCTGGAAGCCAATGAGCTAGATGACCTGCGATGTAGTTTCAGGAGCTGCGCGGATGTAAAATTAGAACAAAGGATGTCGTAAATCAAGGACCAAAGAATAAGAGGTTCGTATCTAAATAATTCGTTATATTTTTAAAATAAGTTCTAATGTTGTTTTGATAATCGACAATCAAAATCAAAAAATATTTAATATTAATTAGCGGTAATTAACTAGCAACATGAAATTTAAAACAATTGCTAATAGATATACATGACTAAATATGCTGAGGTGTACACAAAATTTACTTCATAAAAATATTGACAATATCGAACTCGCGGAATCGATGTGGCATAAAATAAATAAATGACAAGCTACACTCACACACATGCAAACAGCAGACTCCACACACACACTTCAGGGAGACAAAAGATTATTCCAAAGGCTGCAAACTGAAGATGGCACACACACACAATGAGAGAATAAGTAATTAAATTAGAAATTAAACTAAGCAAATGGAAAATTTTGCAAGTAAAAATTTTGTGCCCTCCTCCTCGATTCTCATTGGTGGCACGTAAGCTACACGGCACAGTGCAAATATAGTTTTTGTTTCTAGTATATATTTCTAGTGTTTGTCAACTTTATATTTTTAACATATATTTCCGAATATTTTTAGAATATTTTTTTGCGCCCTCCTCCTCGATTCTCATTAGTGGCACGTAAGCTACACGGCACAGTGCAAATATAGATTTTGTTTTTAGTATATATTTCTAGTGTTTGTCAACTTAATATTTTTAACATATATTTACCGAATATTTTAAGAATATTTTTTTGCGCCCTCCTCCTCGATTCTCATTAGTGGCACGTAAGATACACGGCACAGTGAAAATATAGTTTTTGTTTCTAGTATATATTTCTAGTGTTTGTCAACTTTATATTTTTAACATATATTTCCGAATATTTTTAGAATATTTTTTTGCGCCCTCCTCCTCGATTCTCATTAGTGGCACGTAAGCTACACGGCACAGTGCAAATATAGATTTTGTTTTTAGTATATATTTCTAGTGTTTGTCAACTTAATATTTTTAACATATATTAACCGAATATTTTCAGAATATTTTTAAGTAAACTTAATCTTTCTAGTATATTTTTAATTTATAATATTTGATAATTTTATATATAATGTTTTTTGAAATTAAGTCAGTTCTAGTCTTGGCCACGTCATCGTTAATGCTAATTAAAACGTATGCTGTTTACTAATAAAACTAAACTTGTAATGGTTTTGTTTTAATTTTAAGTACCCTCTGGGAGCCAATAAGCTAGATGACCTGTGATGTAGTTTCAGGAGCTGCGCGGATGTAAAATCAGAACAAAGGATGTCGTAATTCAAGGACCATAGAATAAGAGGTTTGTATCTAAATACTTCGTTATATTTTTATAATAAGTTCTTATATTGTTTTGATAATCGACAATCAAAATCAAAAATATTTCATATTAATTAGCGGTAATTAACTAGCAACATGAAATTTAAAATAATTGCTAATAGATATACATGACTAAATATGCTAAGGTGAACACAAAATTTACTTCATAAAAATATTGACAATATCGAATTTAATATAAAATTCCAATTCGTAGGAAATCTACGTACCAGAGATAGTATTCATATATTGATGACGACGTCCATTTGATATTAAGTCAGTTCCATTCTTGGGCACGTCATCGTTAATGCTAATTAAAACTTATGCCCATTGTGTTTACAAATAACACTAAACTTGTAATGGTTTTGTTTTAATTTCATGTACCCTCTGGAAGCCAATGAGCTAGATGACCTGCGATGTAGTTTCAGGAGCTGCGCGGATGTAAAATTAGAACAAAGGATGTCCTTAATCAAGGACCAAGGAATAAGAGGTTCGTATCTAAATAATTCGTTATATTTTTAAAATAAGTTGTTTTAAATTTTGTTGTTTTGATAATAGACAATCAAATCAAAAAATATTTAATATTAATTAGCGGTTAACATGAAATTTATATCAATTGCTAATAGATATACATAACAAAATATGCTATTGTGAAAGTTATAATGGTTTAGTTTCAATTATAAGTTCACTCTGGAAGCCAATACGCTAGATGACCTACGATGTAATATTAGGAGCTATCCGAATATACAATCAGCGAAAAGGATGTCATAAATCAAGGACCATAAAATAAGAGGTTTGTATCTAAATAATTCGATATATTTTTAAAATAAGTTCTTATGTTGTTTTGATAATCGACGATCAAAATCAAAAAATATTTAATATTAATTAGCGGTAATTAACTAGCAACATGAAATTTAAAACACTTGCTAATATATGACTAACGATGCTGAGGTGAACACAAAATTTTCTTCATAAAAATATTGACAATATCGAATTTAATATAAAATTCCAATTCGCAGGAAATCTACGTCCCAGAGACGGTATTCATATATTGATGACGTGGTCCATTTGATATTAAGTCAGTTCTATTCTTGGCCACGTCATCGTTAATGCTAATTAAAACTTATGCCCATTGTATTTACAAATAACACTAAACTTGTAATGGTTTTGTTTTAATTTCATGTACCGATGTAGTTTCAGGAGCTGGGCGGATGTTAAATTAGCACAAATGATGTCGTTAATCAAGGACCAAGGAATAAGAGGTTCGTATCTAAATAACTCGTTATATTTTTAAAATAAGTTCTTATATTGTTTTGATAATCGACAATCAAAATCAAAAATATTTCATATTAATTAGCGGTAATTAACTAGCAACATGAAATTTAAAATAATTGCTAATAGATATACATGACTAAATATGCTAAGGTGAACACAAAATGTACTTCATAAAAATATTGACAATATCGAATTTAATATAAAATTCCAATTCGTAGGAAATCTACGTACCAGAGATGGTATTCATATATTGATAACGTGGTCCATTTGATATTAAGTCAGTTCCATTCTTGTCCACGTCATCGTTAATGCTAATTAAAACTTATGCCCATTGTGTTTACAAATAACACTAAACTTTTAATGGTTTTGTTTTAATTTCATGTACCCTCTGGAAGCCAATGAGCTAGATGACCTGCGATGTAGTTTCAGGAGCTGCGCGGATGTAAAATTAGAACAAAGGATGTCGTAAATCAAGGACCAAAGAATAAGAGGTTCGTATCTAAATAATTCGTTATATTTTTAAAATAAGTTCTAATGTTGTTTTGATAATCGACAATCAAAATCAAAAAATATTTAATATTAATTAGCGGTAATTAACTAGCAACATGAAATTTAAAACAATTGCTAATAGATATACATGACTAAATATGCTGAGGTGTACACAAAATTTACTTCATAAAAATATTGACAATATCGAACTCGCGGAATCGATGTGGCATAAAATAAATAAATGACAAGCTACACTCACACACATGCAAACAGCAGACTCCACACACACACTTCAGGGAGACAAAAGATTATTCCAAAGGCTGCAAACTGAAGATGGCACACACACACAATGAGAGAATAAGTAATTAAATTAGAAATTAAACTAAGCAAATGGAAAATTTTGCAAGTAAAAATTTTGTGCCCTCCTCCTCGATTCTCATTGGTGGCACGTAAGCTACACGGCACAGTGCAAATATAGTTTTTGTTTCTAGTATATATTTCTAGTGTTTGTCAACTTAATATTTTTAACATATATTTCCGAATATTTTTAGAATATTTTTTTGCGCCCTCCTCCTCGATTCTCATTAGTGGCACGTAAGCTACACGGCACAGTGCAAATATAGATTTTGTTTTTAGTATATATTTCTAGTGTTTGTCAACTTAATATTTTTAACATATATTTACCGAATATTTTCAGAATATTTTTAAGTAAACTTAATCTTTCTAGTATATTTTTAATTTATAATATTTGATAATTTTATATATAATGTTTTTTGAAATTAAGTCAGTTCTAGTCTTGGCCACGTCATCGTTAATGCTAATTAAAACGTATGCTGTTTACTAATAAAACTAAACTTGTAATGGTTTTGTTTTAATTACATGTACCCTCTGGGAGCCAATAAGCTAGATGACCTGCAATGTAGTTTCAGGAGCTGCGCGGATGTAAAATTAGCACAAAGGATGTCGTAAATCAAGGACCAAAAAAATAAGAGGTTCGTATCTAAATAACTCGTTATATTTTTATAATAAGTTCTTATATTGTTTTGATAATCGACAATCAAAATCAAAAATATTTCATATTAATTAGCGGTAATTAACTAGCAACATGAAATTTAAAATAATTGCTAATAGATATACATGACTAAATATGCTAAGGTGAACACAAAATTTACTTCATAAAAATATTGACAATATCGAATTTAATATAAAATTCCAATTCGTAGGAAATCTACGTACCAGAGATGGTATTCATATATTGATGACGTGGTCCATTTGATATTAAGTCAGTTCCATTCTTGGCCACGTCATCGTTAATGCTAATTAAAACTTATGCCCATTGTGTTTACAAATAACACTAAACTTGTAATGGTTTTGTTTTAATTTCATGTACCCTCTGGAAGCCAATGAGCTAGATGACCTGCGATGTAGTTTCAGGAGCTGCGCGGATGTAAAATTAGAACAAAGGATGTCGTAAATCAAGGACCAAAGAATAAGAGGTTCGTATCTAAATAATTCGTTATATTACTAAAATAAGTTCTTATGTTGTTTTGAAAATCGACAATCAAAATCAAAAAATATTTAATATTAATTAGCGGTTATTAACTACAACATGAAATTTATAACAATTGCTAATAGATATACATAACAAAATATGCTACTGTGAAAGTTATAATGGTTTAGTTTCAATTATAAGTTCCCTCTGGAAGCCAATACGCTAGATGACCTACGATGTAATATTAGGAGCTATCCGAATATACAATCAGCGAAAAGGATGTCATAAATCAAGGACCATAGAATAAGAGGTTTGTATCTAAATAACTCGGTATATTTTTAAAATAAGTTCTTATATTGTTTTGATAATCGACAATCAAAATCAAAAATATTTCATATTAATTAGCGGTAATTAACTAGCAACATGAAATTTAAAATAATTGCTAATAGATATACATGACTAAATATGCTAAGGTGAACACAAAATTTACTTCATAAAAATATTGACAATATCGAATTTAATATAAAATTCCAATTCGTAGGAAATCTACGTACCAGAGATAGTATTCATATATTGATGACGACGTCCATTTGATATTAAGTCAGTTCCATTCTTGGCCACGTCATCGTTAATGCTAATTAAAACTTATGCCCATTGTGTTTACAAATAACACTAAACTTGTAATGGCTTTGTTTTAATTTCATGTACCCTCTGGAAGCCAATGAGCTAGATGACCTGCGATGTAGTTTCAGGAGCTGCGCGGATGTAAAATTAGAACAAAGGATGTCGTAAATCAAGGACCAAAGAATAAGAGGTTCGTATCTGAATAATTCGTTATATTTTTAAAATAAGTTGTTTTAAATTATGTTGTTTTGATAATAGACAATCAAATCAAAAAATATTTAATATTAATTAGCGGTTAACATTAAATTTATAACAATTGCTAATAGATATATATAACAAAATATGCTATTGTGAAAGTTATAATGGTTTAGTTTCAATTCTAAGTTCTCTCTGAAAGCCAATACGCTAGATAACTTACGATGTAATTTCAGGAGCTATGCGAATGTACAATCAGCGAATAGGATGTCATAAATCAAGGACAATAGAATAAGAGGTTTGTATCTAAATAATTCGATATATTTTTAAAATAAGTTCTTATGTTGTTTTGATAATCGACGATCAAAATCAAAAAATATTTAATATTAATTAGCAGTAACTAACTAGCAACATGAAATTTAAAACAATTGCTAATAGATATACATAAATAAATATGCTGAGGTGTACACAAAATTTACTTCATAAAAATATTGACAATATCGAACTCGCGGAATCGATGTGGCATAAAATAAATAAATGACAAGCTACACTCACACACATGCAAACAGCAGACTCCACACACACACATACAGACACACACTTCAGGGAGACAAAAGATTATCCCAAAGGCTGCAAACTGAAGATGGCACACACACACACAATGAGAGAATAAGTAATTAAATTAGAAATTAAACTAAGCAAATGGAAAATTTTGCCAGTAAAAATTTTGTGCCCTCCTCCTCGATTCTCATTGGTGGCACGTAAGCTACACGGCACAGTGCAAATATAGTTTTTGTTTCTAGTATATATTTCTAGTATTTGTCAACTTAATATTTTTAACATATATTTACCGAATATTTTTAGAATATTTTTTTGCGCCCTCCTCCTCGATTCTCATTAGTGGCACGTAAGCTACACGGCACAGTGCAAATATAGATTTTGTTTTTAGTATATATTTCTAGTGTTTGTCAACTTAATATTTTTAACATATATTTACCGAATATTTTCAGAATATTTTTAAGTAAACTTAATCTTTCTAGTATATTTTTAATTTATAATATTTGATAATTTTATATATAATGTTTTTTGAAATTAAGTCAGTTCTAGTCTTGGCCACGTCATCGTTAATGCTAATTAAAACGTATGCTGTTTACTAATAAAACTAAACTTGTAATGGTTTTGTTTCAATTACATGTACCCTCTGGGAGCCAATAAGCTAGATGACCTGCAATGTAGTTTCACGAGCTGCGCGGATGTAAAATTAGCACAAAGGATGTCGTAAATCAAGGACCAAAAAATAAGAGGTTCGTATCTAAATAACTCGTTATATTTTTATAATAAGTTCTTATATTGTTTTGATAATCGACAATCAAAGTCAAAAATATTTCATATTAATTAGCGGTAATTAACTAGCAACATGAAATTTAAAATAATTGCTAATAGATATACTGTAATAAATCAATAAACGCCATGTAAGTCCAGTAGTTGAATGCAAGGTAGAATAGTCTTCTCAGGCGAGCACGTCAGTGCCATTTTTATGATTGTTCTTCGAAAAATGAATCTTTATTGTTCATAATAATTGATCTTAGCCTAAATACATAAGAAAGCTGTCGACTGCGCTGACGTAAAAATTACTTAAATATTATTTTTAATGAATTAACATTATTTATGATATAGAATTTTTAAATGAATAAAGAAAAAATATGTATGTATTTTGAATTAATAAAAATTCGATTATATCTATGTCTTTGTTATATTGTTTTGGCTGATCAGGCCGTTATTTAAGTTTTATTATGAAAGGTTTGCCATTGATTGCCCTTTTTTTTTTCATTCTATTTGTGCTTTTTTAGCCTATCTTTATATACTATTTGTTTTTTCTTACTTCCTGTTTTAATGGTTATATTGTCATTTATTCCTATATCTACTACGTCATAAGGACCTTCGTATCTTTCATCTAACTTATGACTTGTTTCTTTTCTAAGTAATACTTTATCTCCTATTTTTAATTCGAAATTATTTGTATTCCTATCATATCTTAATTTTCTATCCGCTTTTGCTTTTTCTAACATTCTTCTTGCTCTGTTGTACGACATTTCTACTCTTTAGAGTAGTCGTCTAAGTTGTATATTGGGTCTATTTTGTTTATCTTACTGAAATCTTTGAATTGTCTGGGTAGTCTGCCAAATACTAGTTCGTATGGGCAGTAGTCATGGACTATTGAGGGTGTTGTATTGAAGCAATAAGTGAAATATGGTAACCAAATGTCCCAATCACTTTTGTCAACCGATATGTATGAACGTATATATTCATTAAAAGTTCGGTGGCTTCTTTCTATTGTTCCTAAAGTTTGATGATGGTGAGCGCTAGATGTTAGATTTTCTATATGCATATATTTGCATAATTCATTCATAAGTGAATTTTTGTATAATATTAGAATAAGAGGTTTGTATCTAAATAATTCGATATATTTTTAAAATAAGTTCTTATGTTGTTTTGATAATCGACGATCAAAATCAAAAAATATTTAATATTAATTAGCGGTAATTAACTAGCAACATGAAATTTAAAACACTTGCTAATATATGACTAACGATGCTGAGGTGAACACAAAATTTTCTTCATAAAAATATTGACAATATCGAATTTAATATAAAATTCCAATTCGCAGGAAATCTACGTCCCAGAGACGGTATTCATATATTGATGACGTGGTCCATTTGATATTAAGTCAGTTCTATTCTTGGCCACGTCATCGTTAATGCTAATTAAAACTTATGCCCATTGTATTTACAAATAACACTAAACTTGTAATGGTTTTGTTTTAATTTCATGTACCGATGTAGTTTCAGGAGCTGGGCGGATGTTAAATTAGCACAAATGATGTCGTTAATCAAGGACCAAGGAATAAGAGGTTCGTATCTAAATAACTCGTTATATTTTTAAAATAAGTTCTTATATTGTTTTGATAATCGACAATCAAAATCAAAAATATTTCATATTAATTAGCGGTAATTAACTAGCAACATGAAATTTAAAATAATTGCTAATAGATATACATGACTAAATATGCTAAGGTGAACACAAAATTTACTTCATAAAAATATTGACAATATCGAATTTAATATAAAATTCCAATTCGTAGGAAATCTACGTACCAGAGATAGTATTCATATATTGATGACGACGTCCATTTGATATTAAGTCAGTTCCATTCTTGGCCACGTCATCGTTAATGCTAATTAAAACTTATACCCATTGTGTTTACAAATAACACTAAACTTGTAATGGCTTTGTTTTAATTTCATGTACCCTCTGGAAGCCAATGAGCTAGATGACCTGCGATGTAGTTTCAGGAGCTGCGCGGATGTAAAATTAGCACAAAGGATGTCGTAAATCAAGGACCAAAAAATAAGAGGTTCGTATCTAAATAACTCGTTATATTTTTATAATAAGTTCTTATATTGTTTTGATAATCGACAATCAAAATCAAAAATATTTCATATTAATTAGCGGTAATTAACTAGCAACATGAAATTTAAAATAATTGCTAATAGATATACATGACTAAATATGCTAAGGTGAACACAAAATTTACTTCATAAAAATATTGACAATATCGAATTTAATATAAAATTCCAATTCGTAGGAAATCTACGTACCAGAGATAGTATTCATATATTGATGACGACGTCCATTTGATATTAAGTCAGTTCCATTCTTGGGCACGTCATCGTTAATGCTAATTAAAACTTATGCCCATTGTGTTTACAAATAACACTAAACTTGTAATGGTTTTGTTTTAATTACATGTACCCTCTAGGAGCCAATAAGCTAGATGACCTGCGATATAGTTTCAGGAGCTGCTTGGATGTAAAATTAGCACAAATTATGTCCTTAATCAAGGACCAAGGAATAAGAGGTTCGTATCTAAATAATTCGTTATATTTTTAAAATAAGTTGTTTTAAATTATGTTGTTTTGATAATAGACAATCAAATCAAAAAATATTTAATATTAATTAGCGGTTAACATGAAATTTATAACAATTGCTAATAGATATATATAACAAAATATGCTATTGTGAAAGTTATAATGGTTTAGTTTCAATTCTAAGTTCTCTCTGAAAGCCAATACGCTAGATAACTTACGATGTAATTTCAGGAGCTATGCGAATGTACAATCAGCGAATAGGATGTCATAAATCAAGGACAATAGAATAAGAGGTTAGATACAAACCTCTTATTATTCCTCTAATAATTCGATATATTTTTAAAATAAGTTCTTATGTTGTTTTGATAATCGACGATCAAAATCAAAAAATATTTAATATTAATTAGCAGTAACTAACTAGCAACATGAAATTTAAAACAATTGCTAATAGATATACATAAATAAATATGCTGAGGTGTACACAAAATTTACTTCATAAAAATATTGACAATATCGAACTCGCGGAATCGATGTGGCATAAAATAAATAAATGACAAGCTACACTCACACACATGCAAACAGCAGACTCCACACACACACATACAGACACACACTTCAGGGAGACAAAAGATTATCCCAAAGGCTGCAAACTGAAGATGGCACACACACACACAATGAGAGAATAAGTAATTAAATTAGAAATTAAACTAAGCAAATGGAAAATTTTGCCAGTAAAAATTTTGTGCCCTCCTCCTCGATTCTCATTGGTGGCACGTAAGCTACACGGCACAGTGCAAATATAGTTTTTGTTTCTAGTATATATTTCTAGTATTTGTCAACTTAATATTTTTAACATATATTTAGCGAATATTTTTAGAATATTTTTTTGCGCCCTCCTCCTCGATTCTCATTAGTGGCACGTAAGCTACACGGCACAGTGCAAATATAGATTTTGTTTTTAGTATATATTTCTAGTGTTTGTCAACTTAATATTTTTAACATATATTTACCGAATATTTTCAGAATATTTTTAAGTAAACTTAATCTTTCTAGTATATTTTTAATTTATAATATTTGATAATTTTATATATAATGTTTTTTGAAATTAAGTCAGTTCTAGTCTTGGCCACGTCATCGTTAATGCTAATTAAAACGTATGCTGTTTACTAATAAAACTAAACTTGTAATGGTTTTGTTTTAATTACATGTACCCTCTGGGAGCCAATAAGCTAGATGACCTGCAATGTAGTTTCACGAGCTGCGCGGATGTAAAATTAGCACAAAGGATGTCGTAAATCAAGGACCAAAAAATAAGAGGTTCGTATCTAAATAACTCGTTATATTTTTATAATAAGTTCTTATATTGTTTTGATAATCGACAATCAAAATCAAAAATATTTCATATTAATTAGCGGTAATTAACTAGCAACATGAAATTTAAAATAATTGCTAATAGATATACTGTAATAAATCAATAAACGCCATGTAAGTCCAGTAGTTGAATGCAAGGTAGAATAGTCTTCTCAGGCGAGCACGTCAGTGCCATTTTTATGATTGTTCTTCGAAAAATGAATCTTTATTGTTCATAATAATTGATCTTAGCCTAAATACATAAGAAAGCTGTCGACTGCGCTGACGTAAAAATTACTTAAATATTATTTTTAATGAATTAACATTATTTATGATATAGAATTTTTAAATGAATAAAGAAAAAATATGTATGTATTTTGAATTAATAAAAATTCGATTATATCTATGTCTTTGTTATATTGTTTTGGCTGATCAGGCCGTTATTTAAGTTTTATTATGAAAGGTTTGGCATTGATTGCCCTTTTTTTTTTTTTTTCATTCTATTTGTGCTTTTTTAGCCTATCTTTATGTACTATTTGTTTTTTCTTACTTCCTGTTTTAATGGTTATATTGTCATTTATTCCTATATCTACTACGTCATAAAGACCTTCGTATCTTTCATCTAACTTATGACTTGTTTCTTTTCTAAGTAATACTTTATCTCCTATTTTTAATTCGAAATTATTTGTATTCCTATCATATCTTAATTTTCTATCCGCTTTTGCTTTTTCTAACATTCTTCTTGCTCTGTTGTACGACATTTCTACTCTTTAGAGTAGTCGTCTAAGTTGTATATTGGGTCTATTTTGTTTATCTTACTGAAATCTTTGAATTGTCTGGGTAGTCTGCCAAATACTAGTTCGTATGGGCAGTAGTCATGGACTATTGAGGGTGTTGTATTGAAGCAATAAGTGAAATATGGTAACCAAATGTCCCAATCACTTTTGTCAACCGATATGTATGAACGTATATATTCATTAAAAGTTCGGTGGCTTCTTTCTATTGTTCCTAAAGTTTGATGATGGTGAGCGCTAGATGTTAGATTTTCTATATGCATATATTTGCATAATTCATTCATAAGTGAATTTTTGTATTCCGTACCTTGATCCGTAATGAACGTCTTCATTGGACCGTACTTCAGTACAAATGATTCAAATATAGCCTTTGCAACTGTTTTAGCACTTTTATTCGGTGTTGGAATAGTGACTAAAAACTTGGTTAGATCGCATATGATTGTAACTGCATACTCATTTCCGTCTTCCGATTTCGGTAGTGGACCAATGGTATTAATTAAAACAGTATCAAATGCTGTTGCTGGCGTTGGCATCAATGTTAATGGAGTTTTCGTATGTGTTGTAATTTTGGCTTGTTGACATTTCAAACAAGTCTTTACATACTTTGAGATTGTCTTGGTCATCTGGGGCCAATAATAAAATCTTTTGATTTTTGACTGGGTTCGCGAAATACCAGTGTGGCCTCCTTCTATAGGATCATCATGGAATTTTGTCAAAATTTCTTTAATCTGAGCTTCGTCATTTTTGTCTATAATTATCACCTTTTGTAGAATAGCTAGTTCTACTTTTTCGAGTACTCGGTTGCCCTTTATTTTAAATTCATTTAGTGATACAAATTGGAACATCTGTTCACTTGGTGATATTCGCATTTTTGTTATTTTATGCATTCCTGCTTTTGAAATAAGCCTTTGAAAGAATTGATTTAGATCAAATGTTTCATTAGAATACAAGTCATCAACATCAAAGCGTGAAACAATTGTTTTTCCTCGTTTTAATAAACACTTGTGTTTATCTATTTTGATTAAAACATATTTCTTTGTGTCATTATTATTGACAACTTCATAGACTTTGGGCTTTTCTATTGTTTGCTCTTTTTCCTCTTGTATTTTGACTATTGCTTCGTCTTTACAGGAATTTTCCTGTTTAGCTTTTGATCTGGTGGTAACTTTTAATATTTCTCTGTTGATTGTTTTCAGATCTTTTATTGTTATGCGAGACAAGGCGTCCGCAATATTGTTATCTTTCCCCTTAAGATATTCTACAGTAAAGTCATACTCTTCTAAATCCAGCCTCATACGAGTGAGTTTTGAACTTGGATTTTTCATAGAGAATAGGTATGACAATGGTCTATGATCGCTTTTTACCATGAAATGCTTACCATATGTGTATGGTCGAAAATGATTTATGGCCCAATGAATGGCCGTTAATTCTTGTTCTGTAGTGGACTTATTACTTTCACCTTGAGTGAACATTCTTGAAGCGTATGCCACTGGAAGTTGTTGACCATTGTGATCTTGTGTAAGTACCGCTCCGCATGCCTGTTTATTAGCATCGGTTGTTATGCAAAATTCTTTGCTGAAATCTGGGTACTGTAGTAATGTTGGTTTCATTAATTCTCTTTTAAGATATTCGAATGCATTATTGCATTCTGCTGTCCATTCGAATTGGACATTCTTTTTACTAAGCCTCGTTAAGTGGCGTGAATGATCAGAAAATTTTTTAATGAAACGTCTGTAATAATTACAGAAGGCTACGAAACGCCTAGCACTGTCGGCATCTGTTGGTATAGGATATTTTTCTATAACTTCATATTTGGTGTCATCTGGGAGTATACCTTTATCGGTACATTTGTGACCCAAATATGTTACTTCTTTCATAAAGAAAGAACATTTCCCTGGATGTAGTTTCAAATTATGTCGTCTACATAGCTCGAATAGTCAAATTTTTGAGCATATGTTTTTCTGAACAACCTATTACTACTAAATCATCCATATATAGAATGGTTCAAGACCAGAAAATGCAAGTGTCATCATACGTTGGAAGGAGTTTGGTGCTACTTTCAGTCCGTATGGTAGTCGCGTGAAGCGATATGAGCCATTGGCTGTTGAAAATGACGTTATATCTCTATACCTTTTTTCTAGTTCTATCTGGTGGAATCCAGACATTATGTCGAGACATGAAAAATACTTTGCTCTTCCTAATTGATCAAGAATATCTTCTATTCTTGGAAGTGGAAATTTGTCTGATAATAGTTTCTTATTTATTTGACGATAGTCAACTGCTAATCGCCATCTTTTTTCCGTCGAATTCGGAAGTGGTTTCTTTGGAACCAAAAGTAATGGACTATTATATTCAGACATTGATGGTTCAACTATTCCATCATCTATTATTTTTGTTACCTGTCTGGCGATTTCCGGTTTTTGGCTATCTGCCATGCGATAGTTTTTTATATAGACCGGTGTTTTTTCCCCTAATCTGAGTTTTTGTTTGTAGAAATTGTTAGCCGATATTGGTTCTGTTTCTAGACCAAAAATATCGCTAAACTCGGTGCATAACTTAGTTAGTACATTATTGAATTGTTTAGGGAATCTTAATTGTTTTAAAATTTCTTCAGTTCTATTTTCCTTTTCTACTGGTATTGTAAAAATGTCATAGTCTTTCATTGATTCGCATTTGATCTTCGCGCCATCTATTATGGCGTCTTTATTATTTGTATTTATAATGCGAATCAATGCGTTTTTGCTATCGGCAATGGTGCTTGCTACTATTATACCCGGTTGCAGCTCCTGATTTGGTACTACCACCGTTTTTTCGTTAGTGAGTAATTTGACTTGTCTGATTACTTCACATCTAGCTGGCAATAAGAGTGTGTTGGAGTCTAAGTTATGTGTAATTGGTACATTAATCTGTCTACTGAAGTTATTGGGTCTTATTGTGAACCAGTCTTTGTTATTTTGAAACTCTAATACGCAATTGTATTTCTTGATAAAATCTATACCGATTATGCCATCGCATGGTATCGGAAAATTCTCAGGTACTACATGAAATTCATGTGGCACTAGAACATCCTGAATGCGTATGTCAAGATCTACTGTTCCTATAGACTGTATGGTTCCTTGCCCAATACCTGTAATATTTGATATATTACTGAAATTTATATTATTATATTCCTTTGCTTTGGCTTTTAGCAATGAAATTTCTGCACCTGTGTCTATTAGTAATGTAAGAACTGTGTTTGTTTCATGGTTTTTTGTCTTAATGAAAATACTCAGATTTAGGTTTATTTTAAACACTTTTACTGTTGATCGCTTAAGGGGGTCTGGCTGTTTTCCGATTGTACGTTACGCACATTTCGGTTGTTATTATTATTCTGACTTTGGTTACCCCTTCGGTTACCTCCGTCTCTGTTATTACCGTGGCCGCGGTAGCCTCCGCGACCTCTGTTGTTATTATTATAACCTTGGTTATAACCTTGGTTATAATTCTGGTTATAATTCTGGTTATAATTCTGGTTATAATTATTTCTGCCTCTACCGCGATAGTAGGCATTATAATTACCACGTCTATTATTCCCATTATAGAATAAGACTGTGTTTGAATTGCCGGTTATTTCTGTACTGCAATGTATGTATTTTTCCATTGCGTCGTTGAATGTACTAAATGTACCTGCAGTTAAGATCATTTTAAGTGCCTCGTTGGCACAGTTTTTGGTCATTGCTGATATCGACTCTTTAGTCGCGAATTTGTCAGCATTATCGGCGTCTAATCCGCCGTCTATGTAAGCTGCCTCGAGCTGCTTACGCATACTGTCTATTTCTGTAACGTACTGAGACGCGGTCTTGCCTCTTTGTTGGGCATTTATTAATTTGGCCTTTATAACGTCAGGCGATTCGCCTTTTACGTTTGCCTGCAATATGGTAATTATTGCCTGTATCGTTGTCGCATGTTCTACTTTATAGTTTAATGGGCCAATAATTTTGGTCTTTATGACCTCTACTGCTAAAGCTTCTTGATCTCCTTTAGTTAGATCCGTCAACTTTAGTGCTGTCACAAACCTGTTTAAATGGAGTTTCTTACCATCGAATTCAGGTACTGTGGCAGATACCTGTTTAACGTATGCTCTCTGAGCTTCTAATGCGTTGGCCATGTTTCTTGTATTTGGTTGTACGGTATTAAATTTTAATTCTTCTATTGATTCGATATCGCTTTCGATATCTAAATCTTCTAGCGGCTGCGACTCGTCCAAGTCTCTTAACTGGCTTTCGTCGAATTCCGCTATTTTGGTTAGTTCTGTTGGGACTTCTATTATAATACTGTGTCTAACACTGGTATTATGTAGTCTTTTACCAAATGAACTGAGAACTTTAAAGCATTGGACTTTATGTTCTTCAGTGAGTTTGCTTTTGTTTGTTACTATTAGGTTTTGTAATGTGTTGTATTGTGTTATCAATACCTTTATGTGAAAAATAAGCGTCTGAGTTTTTATCAGCGCGGTTTTATTAATACATTTATAGGATTTATCAAAAGCATCTCTAATATTGTTTATGGATATGGTTAAGTTTAGCCATTCCATGTATGTACATGTAAGATTGTTTATTATTATTGTTTATTATTAATTTAATTATTAGTTTAATTCTAAATGCGGTAATTATATAAAGTATTCTTAGTTTGTGACCGAACGACTGCTGCTGAGAACTCGACTGACTGCAACGCTGACTTCCACTCCACTCCACTGCTGCCTTGCGATCGTTCCTTCGATGACTGATTGTCGATAACTTCGATTTCCGACAATCATGTTGCTGCTCAACAGCGCTGCCAACCGGGTTGTTGCCAGCCTTCAGCCTTACTCCATGTTACATTCGGCCCTCCTGATCATCATCATCCGACCCGGATGACAATAGGTCTGCATTTTCGGCTATGTACTTCCACAACTTCATGTTGTCACAGCTGGTGGATGTGACATTGGGTCCTTCGACGTTTGCTGCTTTTTTAACGTCATATCTGCCATTGTCTTTGACTCCTGTGACTATGTATGGACCTAAATACCCGCTTGCCATCTTGCGGCCAGCTACAAATTGGGTCCTTTTAATTGCAACCAGATCACCTGCTTTGTATTTGTATTCAGCTCGGCGCTTTTTGTCGTAATTGCGCTTGTAGTCCTTCTGCGCCTGCTCGATGTTGCGTTTTACCAGCTGTCTCATCTCATAGCGGTCCTCGTTGAATTGACAGACCACTTCTTCTTGGAGCAGTTCCAGTAACCGACTCTCAACTCGGGTGTACATCTTGGTGCCAAACATGACCTCAAATGGTGACAGCTTCAGTGATGAATGCACGTGACAGTTGATCGCCTTTTGTACCTCAGGCACATATTTGTACCACTTCGACGGTTCGTCTGAAGACAGCTTTGATATTATTGCCAAAATTAAACGATTTACTCGTTCTATCTGGCCGTTGCCTCTGGCCACTCCAGTAGTTGTGCAGACGTGTTCCACGTTATGGCTGCTCATAAATTGTTCGAACGCACCACTCGTAAAGGCCGTTCCTTTGTCGCTAACAATTCGCTTAGGGAAACCAAAAATGTTTGACCAGTCGGTCAGCCTCTTGACCACTTCTTCCTGTCCGGTTGATTTGGTTGGGAATAACCAGACAAACTTTGAAAACGCATCGACTGTTGCCAGAATGTATTTATACTGTTTGGCCGATGAATCCATTGGCCCCAAATGATCGATGTGTAGTGTGTGCAACGGTGCGTCTCCTTTATCTATGCAATTTAGATATCCCTCCTGCTTTCCCAACTTTTTGCTGTGGATGATACATTTTATACAGTTAGAAATTAGCTTTTTTACCTTGTATTCCAAATGAGGAATAAAAAATTGCTGCTGTATGCTATGCATCGTCTTTTGCAACGACAAATGGCCAACTTCATGTGCGCTTTGAATCACCTCCCTCTCCATTAGTGCAGGGACAACCAGTAGTTCATTGCCATTGACCATACTATACAACAGGCCACCTTTTAGCTTGTAGGGTTGGAATAGACGATCTTTTAGAATTTCCAGGATTGCTCTAATTGAATCATCGTTCTGCTGCGACTTTTTAATACGTGCTGTCAACTCGGATGTTATCATCATGCATGCTTGGGGATGGCGGCTTAAAAAATCAACGTGTCTCATTCTTTCTCCTGCACGATGTTCGGGTTGAAAATTAAAATCCTGCATATAGAGAATCCATGGGCCAACTTCTCTTGGGACATCTGCTTTTTTTGTTGTCTGTTTAAATGCGACACAGTCCGTGACGAGCTTGAAAGGGACTCCCAATAAATAGTGTCTGAACTTTTTCAGAGCTAAGTATGCGGCTTTTACTTCAAGGTAGTAACTATGACGATTTGATTCGGCTTTTGTAGTTTTTCTGCTCCAAAAGCAGACTGGGTGAAAACTGCCTTCGAACTTCTGCAATAAAACGGCTCCTAACCCGTCCTTAGAGGCATCTGTATGAAGTTCGGTTTCTGCTTCTCGTGAGTAGATCCTCAATACTGGTTCGTTTACCAGAATCTCTTTCAGCTTATTCACCGACTGCTGCTCTACTGGTCCAATGTTGAAAATGGCATCTTTTTTAATAGGTCCGTCAGTGGTCTCGCGATTTGGGCGTATCCAGGTATGAATTTTCTGAAGAATCCTGTGAGACCCAGAAATCCTTGAACGGCTTTTACATTCTGAGGTGTTCCAAAGGAATTCACTGCTGATGTTTTCTCTTTTCCAGGGCATATTTGTCCACCTTCGATAATATGTCCCAGGAAATGAATTCGCCTCTGCATAAAGTTGCACTTCTTCCATTTTATTTTTAGACCAAATTCTGCAGCTCTCTTAAGTACCATTTCCGTCTTTTCCATGCATTCTTCTGGGGTAGCGGCATATACAATTATGTCATCCATATATAGCTGCATTATATTGGAATTGATTAGTTCTTGAAAAATAAATTGAACGAACCGTATAAACGCTGCTGGGGAATTCTTAAAACCAAAGGGCGCTTTGTTAAACTCGAATAAGCCTTCTCGGGTAACAAATGCTGTGTACGGCTTGCTGGCTTCTTCTACGGCCACATGAAAAAATCCGTTCTGTAAGTCCATGGTTGTAAACCATTTGGCACTCTGCAGTTTTTCAAGCACCTCCTCCATTATGGGTACCGGAAAACACTCCATCAGAACCATGGTGTTCAATTTTCTATAGTCCACGCAAACGCGTAGGGTACCATCCTTTTTCTTGACAACGACTATGCGACTGGCAACATTTGATGTAGATTTACGGACGATTGACTGCTCGACCCATTCCTCTACCTGCTTCTTTACAGCTATAGCTTCTTCTTCAGATAGTCGGGTGTGTCCATGGCGAAAGGGTTTAATCACGCCATCAGGAATAATTTTGAGTTCGACTGGACATTGCTTTATCTGCTTGGGTGGTGTTTCGTATGTTCTCTCTATCATGCGTTCAACGTCTTCTCGGTATTGTGGTGCAACTGTAAAAGAAGATTCTTCACAAATATTAAACATTTGGGAATACTCAACCGCTTGTTTTTTATCTGCTTCCAGGTCAAGAAAAGTATAGCCTTCTGCACTACAGATAAGACGAAACTTGCTGATAAAATCGTGTCCCACTATTCCATCGCAACTGAATTTAGAATCGTGGACGACTAAAACGTTGTGGCTTGCTTCCACCTGGTCGGTCTTGATTAATGCTCTGAAGCATCCAATCGGCTGTGTTGAGGCATTTCCCAAACCTCGCAATACTGTTGCAGTGCGGTTTAAATCAACATCTTTCATCTTCTTGAATATAGCTTCTTTAATTATGGTCACATCTGATCCTGTGTCCACCAGACAGTTGATGATAATCCCATTTATGATTACTGGCTTTGTTCGTGCACTATCAACGTGAATGCGCATGCTGTTTACTTTTTCCGGACACTTGCTTGAGATATGGCCCTCTTGATTACAGCTGAAACATTTGGTAGGAAGTGTACAATCCTTTCGTTTGTGTTCCCTCGAACCACAGTTGAAGCAGTGATCTGCTTTTACACCTTGTGTAATTTGCTTTGGTTTTGGTTGAATATTCGGCTTGTCAACAATATTCAGACTCTCGTAGATTTCGAATTCTTGCTTTAATTCCTTAAGAGTTTTACAACGGAGCATAGCACCCTTATACTCCTTTTTAATGTCGAGGCCGTTTACGATATGAGTTATCAAAGCAACTGTTTCAACTTCACCTAAGGCTGCTATTTTCTTCATTTGTAACAAATAGTCGTGTAGAGTTTCCTCCCTCTTCTTCTTCCTGTCTTGCAACTTTTTGTGAATAACGGCGCTATTATAGCTGCCTGAAAATTCTTCAATTAGTAACTCTTTGAGTTCAGTGTATCCACTGACACATTCAGATTCTAAGAAAAGTTCTGCTGATCCAATCATCTTACTTCTGGCTTGAACATATTTTTGTTTCTCCGAAAGTTCATATGCCTCGGCATTTTTCTCAAAAATTTCAAACCATTTTTTAATAGGAATTGATTTGCCATCACAGTCACTTACAACTTTTTCAAATTTTTCTGCAGCGATAATTACTTGCCCCTCTTGTCTAGATTTTGCCAACATGCTCTGGGTTAGAGTATTCATCATTTGTTCAAATTTCTCTTCGACTTTAGCACTAGCGTCTTTATTCTGCTTCTTTGCCTCTGCTTCTCCTACAGGCGCCAACTTTTGATCTTCTTCGTTCATTTTTTCTTTTCTGCTTTCGTCCTCGCTTTCGTTCTCTAGAATTGCTTGTATTTGGTCGGTGTTAAGTTTTTTATTTGTAGGTGGTGTACGTGTGAACATTCCGCGACAAGGCACTAACACCAGCAAACAACGACAATGTTCTAACGGCGCGACGGTAGTCGATTTTGCAGACGGCGCCACCGGTTAAAAGACAAATTTTGATTTTCGTTAGAAACGAATTTCACCACCTTTGCAATTTAATTGTTTTAAATTCCACAACAGCAAAACGACTTGAGTCTGTATGAGTTCAACCGATTTTTTCAACTTTCAATGCAGTAGACGTAGCCATAACTTTACAACTTTAAAGACTAAATCCACGCACACGACAATTTCAACTTTATCAGTTCTCTCTAGCAGCTTTCCCGACTTTTACCGACTTGTGTTCAAACAAAATCTGTACAACTGATTTTTCCAACTTTAAATGCAATAGATATAGCCACAACTTTACAACTTTTAAAGACTATACCCACGCACACAACAATGTCTTTTTTCTTTAAACAACTGCACCTTCATATAACCGATTTAGGACTGGACGAGCCCCCATGTAAGATTGTTTATTATTATTGTTTATTATTAATTTAATTATTAGTTTAATTCTAAATGCGGTAATTATATAAAGTATTCTTAGTTTGTGACCGAACGACTGCTGCTGAGAACTCGACTGACTGCAACGCTGACTTCCACTCCACTCCACTGCTGCCTTGCGATCGTTCCTTCGATGACTGATTGTCGATAACTTCGATTTCCGACAATCATGTTGCTGCTCAACAGCGCTGCCAACCGGGTTGTTGCCAGCCTTCAGCCTTACTCCATGTTACATACATTTTAGCGATGTAATCGCACTTGTACCTTTTTGGTGTAGTTTCTATTAGATTTTGTCTAAATCATTGGCTCGACTCATGTAAGTCTTTTTCAACGATCTTTTGTGAAACTGATAAAGTTTTAAGGCCAGGTTAAAGGCTGATAGGATAACTAAAATCAAAAGTAGTAAGTACATTGAGTTTAACTGTGGGGTTGTATCCACGACTTCTATTGTATTGACAACATTTGCGGTGTTGTCGTCCGCTTTCGACTGTTTATGTCCCATTTTGATATGGGGAAAATTAGTCTTTAATTGTATATCAAAAGTACAAATAGAATTTTAACTTTGAGAATTGGTCAATTATTGTTATCTCGATCAGATATAAATATAGTTCGAAATTTTAATAGGTCTAAACTGTTGTTAAACATATTTTTACTTGATGGATGAATGCATTATACTCAGTTTACATCGGTTGCAATTTGCAATTTTACAATATTATTACTTATTTTAAGTTTAAGACTGAGTATAATGTGTTAGTTATGAAATGGGTCCCTGATAAGTTAGTAATTTTGTTGCAGCGGAAACCGCATCGACAACATTAATATAATATTTGGGCGGTTGAGGCTATGGCGTATAACGCAGCCCGCCGCTTTACTTCGCACCACGAAGTTGTTTATTGATGGCTGCAAGGCGCTCTTTGTAGCGCTGCCGGTCTTCCTCATTAGTTGCCGTCTTCAGTAGTTCGATGTTGAGCCTCCGGGCGCTGAGCAACTTAATCCGGCGGCCACCCCTCTTCTTTTTAGGTGGCTGCTCCCTCGCTTTGAGACTTGGCAGATCCCTTTGCTCGACATGAGCAGGGTGTTCGAACGTCGGCTTTGTAGACATTCGCTGTTGTCATGTGTGGCGCGCCGGTGGAATCCTTTATCCTTTATCCTAATCCTTTATATTTTTCCTATCCTCGCAGGATGCCGTGCTAATTGCTGTTGCGGCGTACAATGGTCGAGGGCAGTCGTTCGGGCAGACGTCGGGTCTTTTCGGCTTGAGAGATGGTGAATTTTCAGTTATTTCTTCATTGATTATTTCTATTTTTGCTGAGTGAGTTGTGGTATTCGGCTTTCTTTGCTGGAGGTTTTCTTTCAGAAAGTCTAATTCGGCTGTTAATTTCTGTGCCGTTGCCCGTGGGGGCGGTGTTTTATTTGTATATAATAGCCACTTAATATGTGCTATACCTTTATTTGTTTTGTTTTTCTGACATCCGCGTTTGCCCATTACCACACTCTACTCACTCAGTATTTTTGTTTCTTTTTTTCCATCAGTGTCCCGTCTCTAGGTCTCCCGCACTGGTGTAAGGGGCGGCCTGCCTCTCCCACTTGTTGTCGTTGTTTAGAATTCTTAAATCAAATCGGCAATATTAGCAGCATTTCCTCAGTAGTCCTCAGATCGCAGGCTCCTGCCTCACGGTCCCCATGTAATAAATCAATAAACGCCATGTAAGTCCAGTAGTTGAATGCAAGGTAGAATAGTCTTCTCAGGCGAGCACGTCAGTGCCATTTTTATGATTGTTCTTCGAAAAATGAATCTTTATTGTTCATAATAATTGATCTTAGCCTAAATACATAAGAAAGCTGTCGACTGCGCTGCCGTCGACAGCGGCAGAAGAGCAGCGTATATATATATGTATATGAGAGAGAGGGCTTATGCGCATATATGGCCAGCGGCCAGCGTGGGAATGCTGACTTAGCTTGAAGCATAAATGGGTGATCTTATATCACGCTCACTTGAGTTATTTATTTATGCAATGCAACTAAGTGTTGCTGTGTACTTATAGGTACAGTGTACCCTCGATATATGCACATACTACAATACATGACTAAATATGCTAAGGTGAACACAAAATTTACTTCATAAAAATATTGACAATATCGAATTTAATATAAAATTCCAATTCGTAGGAAATCTACGTACCAGAGATGGTATTCATATATTGATGACGTGGTCCATTTGATATTAAGTCAGTTCCATTCTTGGCCACGTCATCGTTAATGCTAATTAAAACTTATGCCCATTGTGTTTACAAATAACACTAAACTTGTAATGGTTTTGTTTTAATTACATGTACCCTCTGGGAGCCAATAAGCTAGATGACCTGCGATGTAGTTTCAGGAGATGCGCGGATGTAAAATTAGAACAAAGGGTGTCGTAAATCAAGGACCAAAGAATAAGAGGTTCGTATCTAAATAATTCGTTATATTACTAAAATAAGTTCTTATGTTGTTTTGAAAATCGACAATCAAAATCAAAAAATATTTAATATTAATTAGCGGTTATTAACTACAACATGAAATTTATAACAATTGCTAATAGATATACATAACAAAATATGCTACTGTGAAAGTTATAATGGTTTAGTTTCAATTATAAGTTCCCTCTGGAAGCCAATACGCTAGATGACCTACGATGTAATATTAGGAGCTATCCGAATATACAATCAGCGAAAAGGATGTCATAAATCAAGGACCATAGAATAAGAGGTTTGTATCTAAATAATTCGATATATTTTTAAAATAAGTTCTTATGTTGTTTTGATAATCGACGATCAAAATCAAAAATATTTCATATTAATTAACGGTAATTAACTAGCAACATGAAATTTAAAACAATTGCTAATAGATATACATGACTAAATATGCTGAGGTGTACACAAAATTTACTTCATAAAAATATTGACAATATCGAACTCGCGGAATCGATGTGGCATAAAATAAATAAATGACAAGCTACACTCACACACATGCAAACAGCAGACTCCACACACACACATACAGACACACACTTCAGGGAGTTCGCCGTGAAGACGGACGTCTTAAAGTAACGCTGCGCGAAAATCCGTAATTATAGAAGTTGTGTCGGCCGGTGTGTGCGGCATACTGACAAAACTACACGGTGGAGTCGCGCCACAGCTTTGCGCTGCAATCGCGCGAGTTAATTGCGCGCCTGTTTCAGGTAAATAGGTAATCTATTTGCTGGCGTTTGTTGCAGCGGAAAAAACAGCTGATAGCGCTGCCAACTAGGCGCAACGGGTGATCTGGAGAGGGCGGCGTTGCCAGATCAACCGTGCGATCAGTGTTGTGTTGCGACAGTAGGGCGCGAAATTCAAATTCAAATTTAAATTAAACCGTTGAAATTTAATTTAAATTTAATTTTGTTACGGGTTACTGGTAGAGCACAAGTCGTTAAGAAAGGGGAAGAGGCGCAAAGGTCGCGGACAGACCAAATATCAACCTCTCACCGTGTTGGTGCCTAAGCAGAGGCTCTGGTGTCCGAGTCGAGGCGGTACAAACCTCCATCCGTATAAGCCAGGGGGAAATCCGTGGCCTACGTGGGAACCCCTTTCCAAGGCTGGTGCTTCGCCTAGGTAACCTTAGGCCATCCTTTAGTGGATGGACAGCTCAGTGGGGGGCAGTCCCCCTGATCGCAACGACCCGTTCAGGAGGAGCTCCCGACTTTCGAGATCCCCCACCAGAGGAGTCAGTAACCCGACCAATGGTGACGGAATCTCAGTCCCGTCGGTGGCGAGGGGTGAGAATGCAGGCTCCCTGCCGCTGTTGACTAGCGACTGCAGCGATGCTGTAGAGGTGGAGAACTTGGCTCCTACAGCATCTACGACCGCGACAAGTCAGAAGACAATGGACCACATCGCCGTGCCATCGCAAAAGACGGGAGGGAAGTCCCCAGCTGGTTCCCCTCATCGGTCTTCGGACCTGACCACGGCTCTCCAGAACGGGGACCTGAGGGGCATTCTCACCAGGATAAATGGCAAGATCAACATCCTGCTATCCGCTTTCGAGACCCAACGGCACGTGACACGAGAGACAAAGGGCATAGCTTCCGAACTCTCAGCCCTTAACAAAAGGGCGATAGAGCTGTACGAAGGTACTTCTAGCGAGCACCGCTTGAAGAGCAGTGCTACCCAGAAGGAGGTACAACAGCCTTCCAAAAAGGCTCCTCAAAAGGCGCAGGTACCCAAGGTGCAAGTGCCAAACGCCCAGGCGCCCAAGCTGAGCAACCCTACGTTGGGTGGTAACGGTGAAGAAAAGGCGCCATCCAGACCTAACAAGTCCAAGCCAGGCAGCTACGCATCTGTCGCCAAGAATGCTAGCACGGGTGCAGAGTGGACCAAGGTGAAGCCTACGCGCCTGCGTAAAAAACCTGAGGCACTCATCGTAAAAAAGACAGGAGAGGCTTCGTACGCAGAGATGCTTCGGAAGCTAAGATCGGACCCGAGCCTTAGCGAACTGGGCAGCCATGTACGAAAAATCCGGAGAACGCAGAAAGGTGAGCTGCTGCTTGAGGTAGAGGGGAAAGCTGCGGAAAGCGTCCCCAAGTTTAAGAGCGACCTGGAAGCGGCGCTCAATGACTTGGCCTCTGTGCGCACGGGAGCGCAAAGAATAGCCCTATCTTGCAGCGGCTTGGACGAGGCTACGACAGCAGCTGAGCTCCACAGCTGCATGGTCGCCCAATTCCAGGGTCTGCAGATAAACCCTGAAGATATCAGGGGCCTTCGCAGAATGCGGGATGGCACGCAGATAGCCTCAGTGCTGCTGAACGCGAACGTGGCGATACCAGTCCTTAAACAGGGCACCGTAATCGTTGGATGGTCAAGATGTCGCTTCACCCAGGACGTCCGACCCACGAGATGCTACAGGTGTTTGGGATATGGACATCGTTCAGCAACCTGCAAGGACACCGACAGGGCAGACTGCTGTCTTAGATGCGGTGAGCGTGGGCACAAAGCAAAGGGGTGCGTTGCAGCTCCAAAATGTCTGATCTGCAGCAGCGAGGTGGACAGAAACCACCCGACGGGTAGCTTTGCATGCCCGACCTACAGAGCGACCCTGAAAGAAGCCAAGAGCCACCTTAATGCACGCCCACATTAGCGTAGTACAGCTCAATGTCAATCATTGCGCAGCAGCTCAGAGCCTCCTGGCCCAGACTGCGGCTGAGCGCAATGTAGACATCATGCTCCTAAGCGAACCCTACGTCTCAGGTAGTGGACAATCATCCATGATCCTTGACGAGACAGGTAAAGCAGCTATCAAATGCTGCAGCCCTCTCCACGTCCAGGAACTGGCTGCTTTACCTATGCGGGGTATCGCTTATGCGAAGCTAAACCACGTGCACATGTACAGCTGCTACCCTCCGCCGAGCGACACCCCCGATCAGTTCGAGGAGTTCCTGGAGGCGCTCGTGGACCATGCGAGAGGGCGAAGCCCGAAGGTCGTTGCCGGCGACTTTAATGCCTGGGCAGTGGAATGGGGCAGCAGGACATCGAACGCCAGAGGCCGAGCTGTGATTGACGCCATGGGAATGCTGGACCTTACACTGCTGAACGACGGACGGAAGCCGACGTTCAACAACGATAGGGGTACGTCCTTCATTGACGTTACCTTTGTCAGCAGAGGGCTAGTGGACATCAACAACTGGATGGTCCATGACGTCATGACGCTGAGCGACCACGCCCTGATCTCCTTCAGTCTCTCCCCGGAGGGCATGCCCAGGAGACGGCAGAGCAGAACAGCCGGGAAAGCATGGGACACCAGGAAGATCGATGAGGCCATGCTGGACTATCAGATCAATTCCCTGGAAATCCCAAATGGGGACGCAGAGAGTATGGCGGCAGGCCTCATGCTTATGCTCGAAGATATCTGCGACGCAACCATGCCTAGGAAAAATAAGGCACAGCGCAAACCACCCGTTTACTGGTGGAGTGCCTCCCTAAGCCAAATAAGGTCTGACTGCCTCAGGGCTAGGAGAACGGCGCAACGAGCCAGAGGCAGTACCCACCACGCGGAACTCTTAGAGATTTTCAGAAGGAAACGCCTAGAGTTCAAGCACGGCATCGCGGCTGCCAAAGCTCGGTCGTTTAAGGAGCTGCAGGATGGCGTAGACAGCGATACCTGGGGCCTCGCTTACAATCTTGTCACCAACAAGCTAAGGAGGAGAGCGGCAACCCCATCCGACCCGGGGGTCCTGGCTAACATAGTAGGGGAGCTATTCCCAAAGCAAACCACTCTATGGAGGCCAACAGAGGCAGCCCCTGCCCCAGATTTCCAGTGCGTCACGGAACTTGAAGTCGTCGAGGCAGCCAAGCGCATCAAACCTAACAAAGCCCCTGGACTAGACGGTATTCCTGGAGCTGTTATAAAAGCAGTGGCGCTGGGTAGACCTGAAATCTTCAGGGCCACCTTCCAGCAATGCCTTCTGGACGGAATCTTCCCAACAAGGTGGAAAAGCCAGAAGCTAGTCCTGTTGCCGAAAGGCAAGGGACCAGCACATGCTGCAAACAGCTACCGCCCCCTATGCCTACTGGATATAGTAGGAAAACTATTCGAACGTATCCTGTATACTAGAATAGAGGCAATCACCGAGAGCACCAACGGCCTGGGAAGCCATCAATATGGCTTCCGGAAAGGAAAGAGCACAGTGGACGCTCTTTCGGCCGTTAGTAACATCGCCAAGACCGCTCTATCTGGTGATAGATGGTTAGGGGGCAGGAAGGAATACTGCGCTATAGTGACTCTGGACGTAAGGAACGCATTCAACACCGCCAGATGGCCCGTAATACTCGCAGCCATGAACCGCATGGGGATCCCGGAGTACCTAAGGATAGTCGTTGGCAGCTACTTTAGGGACCGGGTTCTATGGTACGATACTGAAGATGGCCCAAAAAGATACCGAGTTTCGGCAGGTGTTCCCCAAGGATCGGTACTTGGACCAATCCTATGGAACATTATGTACGATGGGATCTTGGGCATCAACAGGCCCGTAGGAGTAGAGCTGCACTGTTTTGCTGACGATGTGGCAATCACAGCTGTCTCCAAAACAATCGCAGGGTTGGAGGACAAATGCAACTCTACGATCGGTGCTGCCATACTGTGGCTCGAGAAAGCCGGGCTAGCAATTGCGGCTCACAAGACCGAAGCAGTCCTTCTCAGCAGCAGGAAAAAGGTGGAGAACATGCTGGTCTCCGTCAATGGAACACAGGTGACCTCTCAAGAGTCCCTAAAGTACCTAGGAGTAATGATAGATCGCAGGCTATCGTTCAAGGACCACGCGAGCTACGCCAGCAAGAAGGCAGCAGTCACAGCCTCTTCGTTGGCTAGGCTGATGCCCAACGTCGGTGGCCCAAGACACCCAAGACCAGGAAACTGCTGGTGTCAGTAGCAAAGGCTTCTCTGCTATACGCTGCACCAATCTGGAGCAATGCCACTAGCAGGGGTTCATACCTGAAAGGAGCTCGGTCGGTGCTACGGTCAATGGCCCTCAGGCTCATTAGAGGTTTCAGGACCATATCCGAGGACGCGGCGCTAGCCCTGGCAGGGCTACCGCCAATTGATCTGGAGATCAAGGCTCTCAGCCTAATGCGAAGCGGCGCTTCCAAGCAAGAGGCACACGAGTGGCTAACAGGTGAATGGCAGAGCAGATGGCAAACTTCGCGTCGGGGGAGGTGGACTCATCAGCTCATCCCTGAGTTGACGGTCTGGGCAGAGTGCCAGCACAAATGCTTGGACTACCACCTAACCCAGTTTCTTACGGACCATGGCTGCTTCCGGGCCTACCTACTCCGGTTCCGTCACGTAGAGTCAGCTCGATGCTTGTTCTGCGTCGACGGGGAGGAAACAGCAGAACATGTGCTAATGCACTGCTCCAGGTTCACGGCGGAGAGGGAGCAGCTAAAGACGCTGTCAGGTTCCCCGCTCAGCCCTAGTGGCTTGTTCGCGGCTATGCTGGCGAACAGCGAGGCTTGGGACACAGCCTTATAATTAATATGATGAAGCGTGTCCGATCAGACGAGATGGCCAACAGAGTGGATGCCTAAGCCCAAACTGGCGCCCCGGGTGACGGCGGGCGAAGAATTCTACTCCAGAGTTCCCGGCTCGTCGTAAAAATCAACTAAAGGAAGGAGGAGCCGCCAAGGACTACACTGAAGGCAGGGAGTGCGACCTGGCCTCACATCCTGCTCACCGAAGTCATACCTTGACTGGCAGTCCCGGTGAGCGAGTAAGGACTGAAGAGCACGCGGAGGTTTTTGTTTTAGTACGTAGGCATAATTCCAATAGGGCTTATGAATCGTGCATGCCACCTACGAACAGTAGGTGGTATCTTTTGAAGATTTTAATTTTCCTACCGTAAGTCGAATAAAAAAAAAAAAACACACTTCAGGGAGACAAAAGATTATCCCAAAGGCTGCAAACTGAAGATGGCATACACACACAATGAGAGAATAAGTAATTAAATTAGAAATTAAACTAAGCAAATGGAAAATTTTGCAATTAAAAATTTTGTGCCCTCCTCCTCGATTCTCATTGGTGGCACGTAAGCTACACGGCACAGTGCAAATATAGATTTTGTTTCTAGTATATATTTCTAGTGTTTGTCAACTTAATATTTTTAACATATATTTACCGAATATTTTTAGAATATTTCTTTTGCGCCCTCCTCCTCGATTCTCATTAGTGGCACGTAAGCTACACGGCACAGTGAAAATATAGTTTTTGTTTCTAGTATATATTTCTAGTGTTTGTCAACTTAATATTTTTAACATATATTTCCGAATATTTTTAGAATATTTTTTTGCACCCTCCTCCTCGATTCTCATTAGTGGCACGTAAGCTACACGGCACAGTGCAAATATAGATTTTGTTTTTAGTATATATTTCTAGTGTTTGTCAACTTAATATTTTTAACATATATTTACCGAATATTTTTAGAATATTTTTTTTGCGCCCTCCTCCTCGATTCTCATTAGTGGCACGTGAGCTACACGGCACAGTGCAAATATAGATTTTGTTTTTAGTATATATTTCTAGTGTTTGTCAACTTAATATTTTTAACATATATTTACCGAATATTTTCAGAATATTTTTAAGTAAACTTAATCCTTCTAGTATATTTTTAATTTATAATATTTGATAATTTTATATATAATGTTTTTTGAAATTAAGACAGTTCTAGTCTTGGCCACGTCATCGTTAATGCTAATTAAAACGTATGCTGTTTACTAATAAAACTAAACTTGTAATGGTTTTGTTTTAATTTCATGTACCCTCTGGGAGCCAATAAGCTAGATGACCTGCGATGTAGTTTCAGGAGATGCGCGGATGTAAAATTAGAACAAAGGGTGTCGTAAATCAAGGACCAAAGAATAAGAGGTTCGTATCTAAATAATTCGTTATATTACTAAAATAAGTTCTTATGTTGTTTTGAAAATCGACAATCAAAATCAAAAAATATTTAATATTAATTAGCGGTTATTAACTACAACATGAAATTTATAACAATTGCTAATAGATATACATAACAAAATATGCTACTGTGAAAGTTATAATGGTTTAGTTTCTATTATAAGTTCCCTATGGAAGCCAATACGCTTGATGACCTACGATGTAATATTAGGAGCTATCCGAATATACAATCAGCGAAAAGGATGTCATAAATCAAGGACCATAGAATAAGAGGTTTGTATCTAAATAACTCGTTATATTTTTAAAATAAGTTCTTATATTGTTTTGATAATCGACAATCAAAATCAAAAATATTTCATATTAATTAGCGGTAATTAACTAGCAACATGAAATTTAAAATAATTGCTAATAGATATACATGACTAAATATGCTAAGGTGAACACAAAATTTACTTCATAAAAATATTGACAATATCGAATTTAATATAAAATTCCAATTCGTAGGAAATTTACGTACCAGAGATAGTATTCATATATTGATGACGACGTCCATTTGATATTAAGTCAGTTCCATTCTTGGCCACGTCATCGTTAATGCTAATTAAAACTTATGCCCATTGTGTTTACAAATAACACTAAACTTGTAATGGCTTTGTTTTAATTTCATGTACCCTCTGGAAGCCAATGAGCTAGATGACCTGCGATATAGTTTCAGGAGCTGCTTGGATGTAAAATTAGCACAAATGATGTCCTTAATCAAGGACCAAGGAATAAGAGGTTCGTATCTAAATAATTCGTTATATTTTTAAAATAAGTTGTTTTAAATTATGTTGTTTTGATAATAGACAATCAAATCAAAAAATATTTAATATTAATTAGCGGTTAACATGAAATTTATAACAATTGCTAATAGATATACATAACAAAATATGCTATTGTGAAAGTTATAATGGTTTAGTTTCAATTCTAAGTTCTCTCTGAAAGCCAATACGCTAGATAACTTACGATGTAATTTCAGGAGCTATGCGAATGTACAATCAGCGAATAGGATGTCATAAATCAAGGACAATAGAATAAGAGGTTTGTATCTAAATAATTCGATATATTTTTAAAATAAGTTCTTATGTTGTTTTTATAATCGACGATCAAAATCAAAACATATTTAATATTAATTAGCGGTAATTAACTAGCAACATGAAATTTAAAACACTTGCTAATACATGACTAACGATGCTGAGGTGAACACAAAATTTACTTCATAAAAATATTGACAATATCGAATTAAATATAAAATTCCAATTCGCAGGAAATCTACGTCCCAGAGACGGTATTCATATATTGATGACGTGGTCCATTTGATATTAAGTCAGTTTTATTCTTGGCCACGTCATCGTTAATGCTAATTAAAACTTATGCCCATTGTGTTTACAAATAACACTAAACTTGTAATGGTTTTGTTTTAATTTCATGTACCGATGTAGTTTCAGGAGCTGCGCGGATGTAAAATTAGAACAAAGGATATCGTAAATCAAGGACCAAAGAATAAGAGGTTCGTATCTAAATAGTTCGTTATATTTTTAAAATAAGTTCTAATGTTGTTTTGATAATCGACAATCAAAATCAAAAAATATTTAATATTAATTAGCAGTAATTAACTAGCAACATGAAATTTAAAACAATTGCTAATAGATATACATAAATAAATATGCTGAGGTGTACACAAAATTTACTTCATAAAAATATTGACAATATCGAACTCGCGGAATCGATGTGGCATAAAATAAATAAATGACAAGCTACACTCACACACATGCAAACAGCAGACTCCACACACACACATACAGACACACACTTCAGGGAGACAAAAGATTATCCCAAAGGCTGCAAACTGAAGATGGCACACACACACACAATGAGAGAATAAGTAATTAAATTAGAAATTAAACTAAGCAAATGGAAAATTTTGCCAGTAAAAATTTTGTGCCCTCCTCCTCGATTCTCATTGGTGGCACGTAAGCTACACGGCACAGTGCAAATATAGTTTTTGTTTCTAGTATATATTTCTAGTGTTTGTCAACTTAATATTTTTAACATATATTTACCGAATATTTTAAGAATATTTCTTTTGCGCCCTCCTCCTCGATTCTCATTAGTGGCACGTAAGATACACGGCACAGTGAAAATATAGTTTTTGTTTCTAGTATATATTTCTAGTGTTTGTCAACTTAATATTTTTAACATATATTTCCGAATATTTTTAGAATATTTTTTTGCGCCCTCCTCCTCGATTCTCATTAGTGGCACGTAAGCTACACGGCACAGTGCAAATATAGATTTTGTTTTTAGTATATATTTCTAGTGTTTGTCAACTTAATATTTTTAACATATATTTACCGAATATTTTCAGAATATTTTTAAGTAAACTTAATCTTTCTAGTATATTTTTAATTTATAATATTTGATAATTTTATATATAATGTTTTTGAAATTAAGTCAGTTCTAGTCTTGGCCACGTCATCGTTAATGCTAATTAAAACGTATGCTGTTTACTAATAAAACTAAACTTGTAATGGTTTTGTTTTAATTACATGTACCCTCTGGGAGCCAATAAGCTAGATGACCTGCGATGTAGTTTCAGGAGCTGCGCGGATGTAAAATTAGCACAAAGGATGTCGTAAATCAAGGACCAAAGAATAAGAGGTTCGTATCTAAATAATTCGTTATATTACTAAAATAAGTTCTTATGTTGTTTTGAAAATCGACAATCAAAATCAAAAAATATTTAATATTAATTAGCGGTTATTAACTACAACATGAAATTTATAACAATTGCTAATAGATATACATAACAAAATATGCTACTGTGAAAGTTATAATGGTTTAGTTTCAATTATAAGTTCCCTCTGGAAGCCAATACGCTAGATGACCTACGATGTAATATTAGGTGCTATCCGAATATACAATCAGCGAAAAGGATGTCATAAATCAAGGACCATAGAATAAGAGGTTTGTATCTAAATAACTCGTTATATTTTTAAAATAAGTTCTTATATTGTTTTGATAATCGACAATCAAAATTAAAAATATTTCATATTAATTAGCGGTAATTAACTAGCAACATGAAATTTAAAATAATTGCTAATAGATATACATGACTAAATATGCTAAGGTGAACACAAAATTTACTTCATAAAAATATTGACAATATCGAATTTAATATAAAATTCCAATTCGTAGGAAATCTACGTACCAGAGATAGTATTCATATATTGATGACGACGTCCATTTGATATTAAGTCAGTTCCATTCTTGGCCACGTCATCGTTAATGCTAATTAAAACTTATACCCATTGTGTTTACAAATAACACTAAACTTGTAATGGCTTTGTTTTAATTTCATGTACCCTCTGGAAGCCAATGAGCTAGATGACCTGCGATGTAGTTTCAGGAGCTGCGCGGATGTAAAATTAGAACAAAGGATGTCGTAAATCAAGGACCAAAGAATAAGAGGTTCGTATCTGAATAATTCGTTATATTTTTAAAATAAGTTCCTATATTGTTTTGATAATCGACAATCAAAATCAAAAAATATTTCATATTAATTAGCGGTAATTAACTAGCAACATGAAATTTCAAATAATTGCTAATAGATATACATGACTAAAGACGCTAAGGTGAACACAAAATTTACTTCATAAAAATATTGACAATATCGAATTTTTTAAATAATTCCAATTCATATGAAATCTACGTACCAGAGATGGTATTCATAATTGATGTTTGATATTAAGTCAGTTCCATTCTTGGGCACGTCATCGTTAATGCTAATTAAAACTTATGCCCATTGTGTTTACAAATAACACTAAACTTGTAATGGTTTTGTTTTAATTACATGTACCCTCTAGGAGCCAATAAGCTAGATGACCTGCGATATAGTTTCAGGAGCTGCTTGGATGTAAAATTAGCACAAATGATGTCCTTAATCAAGGACCAAGGAATAAGAGGTTCGTATCTAAATAATTCGTTATATTTTTAAAATAAGTTGTTTTAAATTATGTTGTTTTGATAATAGACAATCAAATCAAAAAATATTTAATATTAATTAGCGGTTAACATGAAATTTATAACAATTGCTAATAGATATACATAACAAAATATGCTATTGTGAAAGTTATAATGGTTTAGTTTCAATTCTAAGTTCTCTCTGAAAGCCAATACGCTAGATAACTTACGATGTAATTTCAGGAGCTATGCGAATGTACAATCAGCGAATAGGATGTCATAAATCAAGGACAATAGAATAAGAGGTTTGTATCTAAATAATTCGATATATTTTTAAAATAAGTTCTTATGTTGTTTTTATAATCGACGATCAAAATCAAAACATATTTAATATTAATTAGCGGTAATTAACTAGCAACATGAAATTTAAAACACTTGCTAATACATGACTAACGATGCTGAGGTGAACACAAAATTTACTTCATAAAAATATTGACAATATCGAATTAAATATAAAATTCCAATTCGCAGGAAATCTACGTCCCAGAGACGGTATTCATATATTGATGACGTGGTCCATTTGATATTAAGTCAGTTCTATTCTTGGCCACGTCATCGTTAATGCTAATTAAAACTTATGCCCATTGTGTTTACAAATAACACTAAACTTGTAATGGTTTTGTTTTAATTTCATGTACCGATGTAGTTTCAGGAGCTGCGCGGATGTAAAATTAGAACAAAGGATATCGTAAATCAAGGACCAAAGAATAAGAGGTTCGTATCTAAATAGTTCGTTATATTTTTAAAATAAGTTCTAATGTTGTTTTGATAATCGACAATCAAAATCAAAAAATATTTAATATTAATTAGCAGTAATTAACTAGCAACATGAAATTTAAAACAATTGCTAATAGATATACATAAATAAATATGCTGAGGTGTACACAAAATTTACTTCATAAAAATATTGACAATATCGAACTCGCGGAATCGATGTGGCATAAAATAAATAAATGACAAGCTACACTCACACACATGCAAACAGCAGACTCCACACACACACATACAGACACACACTTCAGGGAGACAAAAGATTATCCCAAAGGCTGCAAACTGAAGATGGCACACACACACAATGAGAGAATAAGTAATTAAATTAGAAATTAAACTAAGCAAATGGAAAATTTTGCCAGTAAAAATTTTGTGCCCTCCTCCTCGATTCTCATTGGTGGCACGTAAGCTACACGGCACAGTGCAAATATAGTTTTTGTTTCTGGTATATATTTCTAGTGTTTGTCAACTTAATATTTTAACATATATTTCCGAATATTTTTAGAATATTTTTTTGCGCCCTCCTCCTCGATTCTCATTAGTGGCACGTAAGCTACACGGCACAGTGCAAATATAGATTTTGTTTTTAGTATATATTTCTAGTGTTTGTCAACTTAATATTTTTAACATATATTTACCGAATATTTTTAAGTAAACCTAATCTTTCTAGTATATTTTTAATTTATAATATTTGATAATTTTATATATAATGTTTTTTGAAATTAAGTCAGTTCTAGTCTTGGCCACGTCATCGTTAATGCTAATTAAAACGTATGCTGTTTACTAATAAATCTAAACTTGTAATAGTTTTGTTTTAATTACATGTACCCTCTGGGAGCCAATAAGCTAGATGACCTGCGATGTAGTTTCAGGAGCTGCGCGGATGTAAAATTAGCACAAAGGATGTCGTAAATCAAGGACCAAAGAATAAGAGGTTCGTATCTAAATAATTCGTTATATTACTAAAATAAGTTCTTATGTTGTTTTGAAAATCGACAATCAAAATCAAAAAATATTTAATATTAATTAGCGGTTATTAACTACAACATGAAATTTATAACAATTGCTAATAGATATTCATAACAAAATATGCTACTGTGAAAGTTATAATGGTTTAGTTTCTATTATAAGTTCCCTATGGAAGCCAATACGCTTGATGACCTACGATGTAATATTAGGAGCTATCCGAATATACAATCAGCGAAAAGGATGTCATAAATCAAGGACCATAGAATAAGAGGTTTGTATCTAAATAACTCGTTATATTTTTAAAATAAGTTCTTATATTGTTTTGATAATCGACAATCAAAATCAAAAATATTTCATATTAATTAGCGGTAATTAACTAGCAACATGAAATTTAAAATAATTGCTAATAGATATACATGACTAAATATGCTAAGGTGAACACAAAATTTACTTCATAAAAATATTGACAATATCGAATTTAATATAAAATTCCAATTCGTAGGAAATCTACGTACCAGAGATGGTATTCATATATTGATGACGTCGTCCATTTGATATTAAGTCAGTTCCATTCTTGGCCACGTCATCGTTAATGCTAATTAAAACTTATGCCCATAATGTTTACAAATAACACTAAACTTGTAATGGTTTTGTTTTAATTTCATGTACCGATGTAGTTTCAGGAGCTGCGCGGATGTAAAATTAGAACAAAGGATATCGTAAATCAAGGACCAAAGAATAAGAGGTTCGTATCTAAATAGTTCGTTATATTTTTAAAATAAGTTCTAATGTTGTTTTGATAATCGACAATCAAAATCAAAAAAAATTTAATATTAATTAGCGGTAATTAACTAGCAACATGAAATTTAAAACAATTGCTAATAGATATACATGACTAAATATGCTGAGGTGTACACAAAATTTACTTCATAAAAATATTGACAATATCGAACTCGCGGAATCGATGTGGCATAAAATAAATAAATGACAAGCTACACTCACACACATGCAAACAGCAGACTCCACACACACACATACAGACACACACTTCAGGGAGACAAAAGATTATCCCAAAGGCTGCAAACTGAAGATGGCACACACACACAATGAGAGAATAAGTAATTAAATTAGAAATTAAACTAAGCAAATGGAAAATTTGCCAGTAAAAATTTTGTGCCCTCCTCCTCGATTCTCATTGGTGGCACGTAAGCTACACGGCACAGTGCAAATATAGTTTTTGTTTCTAGTATATATTTCTAGTGTTTGTCAACTTAATATTTTTAACATATATTTACCGAATATTTTAAGAATATTTTTTTGCGCCCTCCTCCTCGATTCTCATTAGTGGCACGTAAGATACACGGCACAGTGCAAATATAGATTTTGTTTTTAGTATATATTTCTAGTGTTTGTCAACTTAATATTTTTAACATATATTTACCGAATATTTTCAGAATATTTTTAAGTAAACTTAATCTTTCTAGTATATTTTTAATTTATAATATTTGATAATTTTATATATAATGTTTTTTGAAATTAAGTCAGTTCTAGTCTTGGCCACGTCATCGTTAATGCTAATTAAAACGTATGCTGTTTACTAATAAAACTAAACTTGTAATAGTTTTGTTTTAATTACATGTACCCTCTGGGAGCCAATAAGCTAGATGACCTGCGATGTAGTTTCAGGAGCTGCGCGGATGTAAAATTAGCACAAAGGATGTCGTAAATCAAGGACCAAAGAATAAGAGGTTCGTATCTAAATAATTCGTTATATTACTAAAATAAGTTCTTATGTTGTTTTGAAAATCGACAATCAAAATCAAAAAATATTTAATAATTATTAGCGGTTATTAACTACAACATGAAATTTATAACAATTGCTAATAGATATACATAACAAAATATGCTACTGTGAAAGTTATAATGGTTTAGTTTCTATTATAAGTTCCCTATGGAAGCCAATACGCTTGATGACCTACGATGTAATATTAGGAGCTATCCGAATATACAATCAGCGAAAAGGATGTCATAAATCAAGGACCATAGAATAAGAGGTTTGTATCTAAATAACTCGTTATATTTTTAAAATAAGTTCTTATATTGTTTTGATAATCGACAATCAAAATCAAAAATATTTCATATTAATTAGCGGTAATTAACTAGCAACATGAAATTTAAAATAATTGCTAATAGATATACATGACTAAATATGCTAAGGTGAACACAAAATTTACTTCATAAAAATATTGACAATATCGAATTTAATATAAAATTCCAATTCGTAGGAAATCTACGTACCAGAGATGGTATTCATATATTGATGACGTGGTCCATTTGATATTAAGTCAGTTCCATTCTTGGCCACGTCATCGTTAATGCTAATTAAAACTTATGCCCATTGTGTTTACAAATAACACTAAACTTGTAATGGTTTTGTTTTAATTACATGTACCCTCTTGGAGCCAATAAGCTAGATGACCTGCGATATAGTTTCAGGAGCTGCTTGGATGTAAAATTAGCACAAATGATGTCCTTAATCAAGGACCAAGGAATAAGAGGTTCGTATCTAAATAATTCGTTATATTTTTAAAATAAGTTCTTATATTGTTTTGATAATCGACAATCAAAATCAAAAAATATTTCATATTAATTAGCGGTAATTAACTAGCAACATGAAATTTAAAATAATTGCCAATAGATATACATGACTAAAGACGCTAAGGTGTACAAAAAATAAGAGGTTCGTATCTAAATAACTCGTTATATTTTTAAAATAAGTTCTTATATTGTTTTGATAATCGACAATCAAAATCAAAAATATTTCATATTAATTAGCGGTAATTAACTAGCAACATGAAATTTAAAATAATTGCTAATAGATATACATGACTAAATATGCTAAGGTGAACACAAAATTTACTTCATAAAAATATTGACAATATCGAATTTAATTTAAAATTCCAATTCGAAGGAAATCTACGTACCAGAGATGGTATTCATATATTGATGACGTGGTCCATTTGATATTAAGTCAGTTCCATTCTTGGGCACGTCATCGTTAATGCTAATTAAAACTTATGCCCATTGTGTTTACAAATAACACTAAACTTTTAATGGTTTTGTTTTAATTTCAGGTACCCTCTGGAAGCCAATGAGCTAGATGACCTGCAATGTAGTTTCAGGAGCTGCGCGGATGTAAAATTAGAACAAAGGATGTCGTAAATCAAGGACCAAAGAATAAGAGGTTCGTATCTAAATAATTCGTTATATTTTTAAAATAAGTTCTTATATTGTTTTGATAATCGACAATCAAAATCAAAAAATATTTCATATTAATTAGCGGTAATTAACTAGCAACATGAAATTTAAAATAATTGCCAATAGATATACATGACTAAAGACGCTAAGGTGTACAAAAAATAAGAGGTTCGTATCTAAATAACTCGTTATATTTTTAAAATAAGTTCTTATATTGTTTTGATAATCGACAATCAAAATCAAAAATATTTCATATTAATTAGCGGTAATTAACTAGCAACATGAAATTTAAAATAATTGCTAATAGATATACATGACTAAATATGCTAAGGTGAACACAAAATTTACTTCATAAAAATATTGACAATATCGAATTTAATTTAAAATTCCAATTCGAAGGAAATCTACGTACCAGAGATGGTATTCATATATTGATGACGTGGTCCATTTGATATTAAGTCAGTTCCATTCTTGGGCACGTCATCGTTAATGCTAATTAAAACTTATGCCCATTGTGTTTACAAATAACACTAAACTTTTAATGGTTTTGTTTTAATTTCATGTACCCTCTTGAAGCCAATGAGCTAGATGACCTGCGATGTAGTTTCAGGAGCTGCGCGGATGTAAAATTAGAACAAAGGATGTCGTAAATCAAGGACCAAAGAATAAGAGGTTCGTATCTAAATAATTCGTTATATTTTTAAAATAAGTTCTTATATTGTTTTGATAATCGACAATCAAAATCAAAAAATATTTCATATTAATTAGCGGTAATTAACTAGCAACATGAAATTTAAAATAATTGCCAATAGATATACATGACTAAAGACGCTAAGGTGAACACAAAATTTACTTCATAAAAATATTGACAATATCGAATTTTTTAAATAATTCCAATTCATATGAAATCTACGTACCAGAGATGGTATTCATAATTGATGTTTGATATTAAGTCAGTTCCATTCTTGGGCACGTCATCGTTAATGCTAATTAAAACTTATGCCCATTGTGTTTACAAATAACACTAAACTTGTAATGGTTTTGTTTTAATTACATGTACCCTCTGGGAGCCAATAAGCTAGTTGACCTGCGATGTAGTTTCAGGAGCTGCGCGGATGTAAAATTAGCACAAAGGATGTCGTAAATCAAGGACCAAAGAATAAGAGGTTCGTATCTAAATAATTCGTTATATTACTTAAATAAGTTCTTATGTTGTTTTGAAAATCGACAATCAAAATCAAAAAATATTTAATATTAATTAGCGGTTATTAACTACAACATGAAATTTATAACAATTGCTAATAGATATACATAACAAAATATGCTACTGTGAAAGTTATAATGGTTTAGTTTCAATTAGAAGTTTCCTCTGGAAGCCAATACGCTAGATGACCTACGATGTAATATTAGGAGCTATCCGAATATACAATCAGCGAAAAGGATGTCGTAAATCAAGGACCAAAAAATAAGAGGTTCGTATCTAAATAACTCGTTATATTTTTAAAATAAGTTCTTATATTGTTTTGATAATCGACAATCAAAATCAAAAATATTTCATATTAATTAGCGGTAATTAACTAGCAACATGAAATTTAAAATAATTGCTAATAGATATACATGACTAAATATGCTAAGGTGAACACAAAATTTACTTCATAAAAATATTGACAATATCGAATTTAATTTAAAATTCCAATTCGAAGGAAATCTACGTACCAGAGATGGTATTCATATATTGATGACGTGGTCCATTTGATATTAAGTCAGTTCCATTCTTGGGCACGTCATCGTTAACGCTAATTAAAACTTATGCCCATTGTGTTTACAAATAACACTAAACTTTTAATGGTTTTGTTTTAATTTCAGGTACCCTCTGGAAGCCAATGAGCTAGATGACCTGCGATGTAGTTTCAGGAGCTGCGCGGATGTAAAATTAGAACAAAGGATGTCGTAAATCAAGGACCAAAGAATAAGAGGTTCGTATCTAAATAATTCGTTATATTTTTAAAATAAGTTCTTATATTGTTTTGATAATCGACAATCAAAATCAAAAAATATTTCATATTAATTAGCGGTAATTAACTAGCAACATGAATTTTAAAATAATTGCCAATAGATATACATGACTAAAGACGCTAAGGTGTACAAAAAATAAGAGGTTCGTATCTAAATAACTCGTTATATTTTGAAAATAAGTTCTTATATTGTTTTGATAATCGACAATCAAAATCAAAAATATTTCATATTAATTAGCGGTAATTAACTAGCAACATGAAATTTAAAATAATTGCTAATAGATATACATGACTAAATATGCTAAGGTGAACACAAAATTTACTTCATAAAAATATTGACAATATCGAATTTAATTTAAAATTCCAATTCGAAGGAAATCTACGTACCAGAGATGGTATTCATATATTGATGACGTGGTCCATTTGATATTAAGTCAGTTCCATTCTTGGGCACGTCATCGTTAATGCTAATTAAAACTTATGCCCATTGTGTTTACAAATAACACTAAACTTTTAATGGTTTTGTTTTAATTTCATGTACCCTCTTGAAGCCAATGAGCTAGATGACCTGCGATGTAGTTTCAGGAGCTGCGCGGATGTAAAATTAGAACAAAGGATGTCGTAAATCAAGGACCAAAGAATAAGAGGTTCGTATCTAAATAATTCGTTATATTTTTAAAATAAGTTCTTATATTGTTTTGATAATCGACAATCAAAATCAAAAAATATTTCATATTAATTAGCGGTAATTAACTAGCAACATGAAATTTAAAATAATTGCCAATAGATATACATGACTAAAGACGCTAAGGTGAACACAAAATTTACTTCATAAAAATATTGACAATATCGAATTTTTTAAATAATTCCAATTCATATGAAATCTACGTACCAGAGATGGTATTCATAATTGATGTTTGATATTAAGTCAGTTCCATTCTTGGGCACGTCATCGTTAATGCTAATTAAAACTTATGCCCATTGTGTTTACAAATAACACTAAACTTGTAATGGTTTTGTTTTAATTACATGTACCCTCTTGGAGCCAATAAGCTAGATGACCTGCGATATAGTTTCAGGAGCTGCTTGGATGTAAAATTAGCACAAATGATGTCGTTAATAAAGGACCAAGGAATAAGAGGTTCGTATCCAAATAATTCGTTATATTTTTAAAATAAGTAAGTACTTATGTTGTTTTGATAATAGACAATCAAATCAAAAAATATTTAATATTAATTAGCGATTAACATGAAATTTATAACAATTGCTAATAGATATACATAACAAAATATGCTATTGTGAAAGTTATAATGGTTTAGTTTCAATTATAAGTTCCCTCTGAAAGCCAATACGCTAGATGACCTACGATGTAATATTAGGAGCTATAGGAATATACAATCAGCGAAAAGGATGTCGTAAATCAAGGACCAAAAAATAAGAGGTTCGTATCTAAATAACTCGTTATATTTTTAAAATAAGTTCTTATATTGTTTTGATAATCGACAATCAAAATCAAAAATATTTCATATTAATTAGCGGTAATTAACTAGCAACATGAAATTTAAAATAATTGCTAATATATATACATGACTAAATATGCTAAGGTGAACACAAAATTTACTTCATAAAAATATTGACAATATCGAATTTAATTTAAAATTCCAATTCGAAGGAAATCTACGTACCAGAGATGGTATTCATATATTGATGACGTGGTCCATTTGATATTAAGTCAGTTCCATTCTTGGGCACGTCATCGTTAATGCTAATTAAAACTTATGCCCATTGTGTTTACAAATAACACTAAACTTGTAATGGTTTTGTTTTAATTACATGTACCCTCTTGGAGCCAATAAGCTAGATGACCTGCGATATAGTTTCAGGAGCTGCTTGGATGTAAAATTAGCACAAATGATGTCGTTAATAAAGGACCAAGGAATAAGAGGTTCGTATCCAAATAATTCGTTATATTTTTAAAATAAGTAAGTACTTATGTTGTTTTGATAATAGACAATCAAATCAAAAAATATTTAATATTAATTAGCGATTAACATGAAATTTATAACAATTGCTAATAGATATACATAACAAAATATGCTATTGTGAAAGTTATAATGGTTTAGTTTCAATTATAAGTTCCCTCTGAAAGCCAATACGCTAGATAACCTACGATGTAATTTCAGGAGCTATCCGAATGTACAATCAGCGAATAGGATGTCATAAATCAAGGACAATAGAATAAGAGGTTTGTATCTAAATAATTCGATATATTTTTAAAATAAGTTCTTATGTTGTTTTGATAATCGACGGTCAAAATCAAAAAATATTTAATATTAATTAGCGTTAATTAACTAGCAACATGAAATTTAAAACACTTGCTAATACATGACTAACGATGCTGAGGTGAACACAAAATTTACTTCATAAAAATATTGACAATATCGAACTCGCGGAATCGATGTGGCATAAAATAAATAAATGACAAGCTACACTCACACACATGCAATCAGCAGACTCCACACACACACATACAGACACACACTTCAGGGAGACAAAAGATTATCCCAAAGGCTGCAAACTGAAGATGGCACACACACACACAATGAGAGAATAAGTAATTAAATTAGATATTAAACTAAGCAAATGGAAAATTTTGCAAGTAAAAATTTTGTGCCCTCCTCCTCGATTCTCATTGGTGGCACGTAAGCTACACGGCACAGTGCAAATATAGATTTTGTTTCTAGTATATATTTCTAGTGTTTGTCAACTTAATATTTTTAACATATATTTACCGAATATTTTTAGAATATTTTTTTTGCGCCCTCCTCCTCGATTCTCATTAGTGGCACGTAAGCTACACGGCACAGTGCAAATATAGATTTTGTTTTTAGTATATATTTCTAGTGTTTGTCAACTTAATATTTTTAACATATATTTACCGAATATTTTCACAAATTTTTAAGTAAACTTAATCTTTCTAGTATATTTTTAATTTATATTATTTGATAATTTTATATATAATGTTTTTTGAAATTAAGTCAGTCCTAGTCTTGGCCACGTCATCGTTAATGCTAATTAAAACGTATGCTGTTTACTAATAAAACTAAACTTGTAATGGTTTTGTTTTAATTACATGTACCCTCTGGGAGCCAATAAGCTAGTTGACCTGCGATGTAGTTTCAGGAGCTGCGCGGATGTAAAATTAGCACAAAGGATGTCGTAAATCAAGGACCAAAGAATAAGAGGTTCGTATCTAAATAATTCGTTATATTACTTAAATAAGTTCTTATGTTGTTTTGAAAATCGACAATCAAAATCAAAAAATATTTAATATTAATTAGCGGTTATTAACTACAACATGAAATTTATAACAATTGCTAATAGATATACATAACAAAATATGCTACTGTGAAAGTTATAATGGTTTAGTTTCAATTAGAAGTTTCCTCTGGAAGCCAATACGCTAGATGACCTACGATGTAATATTAGGAGCTATAGGAATATACAATCAGCGAAAAGGATGTCGTAAATCAAGGACCAAAAAATAAGAGGTTCGTATCTAAATAACTCGTTATATTTTTAAAATAAGTTCTTATATTGTTTTGATAATCGACAATCAAAATCAAAAATATTTCATATTAATTAGCGGTAATTAACTAGCAACATGAAATTTAAAATAATTGCTAATATATATACATGACTAAATATGCTAAGGTGAACACAAAATTTACTTCATAAAAATATTGACAATATCGAATTTAATTTAAAATTCCAATTCGAAGGAAATCTACGTACCAGAGATGGTATTCATATATTGATGACGTGGTCCATTTGATATTAAGTCAGTTCCATTCTTGGGCACGTCATCGTTAATGCTAATTAAAACTTATGCCCATTGTGTTTACAAATAACACTAAACTTTTAATGGTTTTGTTTTAATTTCAGGTACCCTCTGGAAGCCAATGAGCTAGATGACCTGCGATGTAGTTTCAGGAGCTGCGCGGATGTAAAATTAGAACAAAGGATGTCGTAAATCAAGGACCAAAGAATAAGAGGTTCGTATCTAAATAATTCGTTATATTTTTAAAATAAGTTCTTATATTGTTTTGATAATCGACAATCAAAATCAAAAAATATTTCATATTAATTAGCGGTAATTAACTAGCAACATGAAATTTAAAATAATTGCCAATAGATATACATGACTAAAGACGCTAAGGTGTACAAAAAATAAGAGGTTCGTATCTAAATAACTCGTTATATTTTTAAAATAAGTTCTTATATTGTTTTGATAATCGACAATCAAAATCAAAAATATTTCATATTAATTAGCGGTAATTAACTAGCAACATGAAATTTAAAATAATTGCTAATAGATATACATGACTAAATATGCTAAGGTGAACACAAAATTTACTTCATAAAAATATTGACAATATCGAATTTAATTTAAAATTCCAATTCGAAGGAAATCTACGTACCAGAGATGGTATTCATATATTGATGACGTGGTCCATTTGATATTAAGTCAGTTCCATTCTTGGGCACGTCATCGTTAATGCTAATTAAAACTTATGCCCATTGTGTTTACAAATAACACTAAACTTTTAATGGTTTTGTTTTAATTTCATGTACCCTCTGGAAGCCAATGAGCTAGATGACCTGCGATGTAGTTTCAGGAGCTGCGCGGATGTAAAATTAGAACAAAGGATGTCGTAAATCAAGGACCAAAGAATAAGAGGTTCGTATCTAAATAATTCGTTATATTTTTAAAATAAGTTCTTATATTGTTTTGATAATCGACAATCAAAATCAAAAAATATTTCATATTAATTAGCGGTAATTAACTAGCAACATGAAATTTAAAATAATTGCCAATAGATATACATGACTAAAGACGCTAAGGTGAACACAAAATTTACTTCATAAAAATATTGACAATATCGAATTTTTTAAATAATTCCAATTCATATGAAATCTACGTACCAGAGATGGTATTCATAATTGATGTTTGATATTAAGTCAGTTCCATTCTTGGGCACGTCATCGTTAATGCTAATTAAAACTTATGCCCATTGTGTTTACAAATAACACTAAACTTGTAATGGTTTTGTTTTAATTACATGTACCCTCTAGGAGCCAATAAGCTAGATGACCTGCGATATAGTTTCAGGAGCTGCTTGGATGTAAAATTAGCACAAATGATGTCGTTAATCAAGGACCAAGGAATAAGAGGTTCGTATCCAAATAATTCGTTATATTTTTAAAATAAGTAAGTACTTATGTTGTTTTGATAATAGACAATCAAATCAAAAAATATTTAATATTAATTAGCGGTTAACATGAAATTTATAACAATTGCTAATAGATATACATAACAAAATATGCTATTGTGAAAGTTATAATGGTTTAGTTTCAATTATAAGTTCCCTCTGAAAGCCAATACGCTAGATAACCTACGATGTAATTTCAGGAGCTATCCGAATGTACAATCAGCGAATAGGATGTCATAAATCAAGGACAATAGAATAAGAGGTTTGTATCTAAATAATTCGATATATTTTTAAAATAAGTTCTTATGTTGTTTTGATAATCGACGGTCAAAATCAAAAAATATTTAATATTAATTAGCGTTAATTAACTAGCAACATGAAATTTAAAACACTTGCTAATACATGACTAACGATGCTGAGGTGAACACAAAATTTACTTCATAAAAATATTGACAATATCGAACTCGCGGAATCGATGTGGCATAAAATAAATAAATGACAAGCTACACTCACACACATGCAAACAGCAGACTCCACACACACACATACAGACACACACTTCAGGGAGACAAAAGATTATCCCAAAGGCTGCAAACTGAAGATGGCACACACACACACAATGAGAGAATAAGTAATTAAATTAGATATTAAACTAAGCAAATGGAAAATTTTGCAAGTAAAAATTTTGTGCCCTCCTCCTCGATTCTCATTGGTGGCACGTAAGCTACACGGCACAGTGCAAATATAGATTTTGTTTCTAGTATATATTTCTAGTGTTTGTCAACTTAATATTTTTAACATATATTTACCGAATATTTTTAGAATATTTTTTTTGCGCCCTCCTCCTCGATTCTCATTAGTGGCACGTAAGCTACACGGCACAGTGCAAATATAGATTTTGTTTTTAGTATATATTTCTAGTGTTTGTCAACTTAATATTTTTAACATATATTTACCGAATATTTTCACAAATTTTTAAGTAAACTTAATCTTTCTAGTATATTTTTAATTTATAATATTTGATAATTTTATATATAATGTTTTTTGAAATTAAGTCAGTCCTAGTCTTGGCCACGTCATCGTTAATGCTAATTAAAACGTATGCTGTTTACTAATAAAACTAAACTTGTAATGGTTTTGTTTTAATTACATGTACCCTCTGGGAGCCAATAAGCTAGTTGACCTGCGATGTAGTTTCAGGAGCTGCGCGGATGTAAAATTAGCACAAAGGATGTCGTAAATCAAGGACCAAAGAATAAGAGGTTCGTATCTAAATAATTCGTTATATTACTTAAATAAGTTCTTATGTTGTTTTGAAAATCGACAATCAAAATCAAAAAATATTTAATATTAATTAGCGGTTATTAACTACAACATGAAATTTATAACAATTGCTAATAGATATACATAACAAAATATGCTACTGTGAAAGTTATAATGGTTTAGTTTCAATTAGAAGTTTCCTCTGGAAGCCAATACGCTAGATGACCTACGATGTAATATTAGGAGCTATAGGAATATACAATCAGCGAAAAGGATGTCGTAAATCAAGGACCAAAAAATAAGAGGTTCGTATCTAAATAACTCGTTATATTTTTAAAATAAGTTCTTATATTGTTTTGATAATCGACAATCAAAATCAAAAATATTTCATATTAATTAGCGGTAATTAACTAGCAACATGAAATTTAAAATAATTGCTAATATATATACATGACTAAATATGCTAAGGTGAACACAAAATTTACTTCATAAAAATATTGACAATATCGAATTTAATTTAAAATTCCAATTCGAAGGAAATCTACGTACCAGAGATGGTATTCATATATTGATGACGTGGTCCATTTGATATTAAGTCAGTTCCATTCTTGGGCACGTCATCGTTAATGCTAATTAAAACTTATGCCCATTGTGTTTACAAATAACACTAAACTTTTAATGGTTTTGTTTTAATTTCAGGTACCCTCTGGAAGCCAATGAGCTAGATGACCTGCGATGTAGTTTCAGGAGCTGCGCGGATGTAAAATTAGAACAAAGGATGTCGTAAATCAAGGACCAAAGAATAAGAGGTTCGTATCTAAATAATTCGTTATATTTTTAAAATAAGTTCTTATATTGTTTTGATAATCGACAATCAAAATCAAAAATATTTCATATTAATTAGCGGTAATTAACTAGCAACATGAAATTTAAAATAATTGCTAATAGATATACATGACTAAATATGCTAAGGTGAACACAAAATTTACTTCATAAAAATATTGACAATATCGAATTTAATTTAAAATTCCAATTCGAAGGAAATCTACGTACCAGAGATGGTATTCATATATTGATGACGTGGTCCATTTGATATTAAGTCAGTTCCATTCTTGGGCACGTCATCGTTAATGCTAATTAAAACTTATGCCCATTGTGTTTACAAATAACACTAAACTTGTAATGGTTTTGTTTTAATTACATGTACCCTCTAGGAGCCAATAAGCTAGATGACCAGCGATATAGTTTCAGGAGCTGCTTGGATGTAAAATTAGCACAAATGATGTCGTTAATCAAGGACCAAGGAATAAGAGGTTCGTATCCAAATAATTCGTTATATTTTTAAAATAAGTAAGTACTTATGTTGTTTTGATAATAGACAATCAAATCAAAAAATATTTAATATTAATTAGCGGTTAACATGAAATTTATAACAATTGCTAATAGATATACATAACAAAATATGCTATTGTGAAAGTTATAATGGTTTAGTTTCAATTATAAGTTCCCTCTGAAAGCCAATACGCTAGATAACCTACGATGTAATTTCAGGAGCTATCCGAATGTACAATCAGCGAATAGGATGTCATAAATCAAGGACAATAGAATAAGAGGTTTGTATCTAAATAATTCGATATATTTTTAAAATAAGTTCTTATGTTGTTTTGATAATCGACGGTCAAAATCAAAAAATATTTAATATTAATTAGCGTTAATTAACTAGCAACATGAAATTTAAAACACTTGCTAATACATGACTAACGATGCTGAGGTGAACACAAAATTTACTTTATAAAAATATTGACAATATCGAACTCGCGGAATCGATGTGGCATAAAATAAATAAATGACAAGCTACACTCACACACATGCAAACAGCAGACTCCACACACACACATACAGACACACACTTCAGGGAGACAAAAGATTATCCCAAAGGCTGCAAACTGAAGATGGCACACACACACACAATGAGAGAATAAGTAATTAAATTAGATATTAAACTAAGCAAATGGAAAATTTTGCAAGTAAAAATTTTGTGCCCTCCTCCTCGATTCTCATTGGTGGCACGTAAGCTACACGGCACAGTGCAAATATAGATTTTGTTTCTAGTATATATTTCTAGTGTTTGTCAACTTAATATTTTTAACATATATTTACCGAATATTTTTAGAATATTTTTTTTGCGCCCTCCTCCTCGATTCTCATTAGTGGCACGTAAGCTACACGGCACAGTGCAAATATAGATTTTGTTTTTAGTATATATTTCTAGTGTTTGTCAACTTAATATTTTTAACATATATTTACCGAATATTTTCAGAATATTTTTAAGTAAACTTAATCTTTCTAGTATATTTTTAATTTATAATATTTGATAATTTTATATATAATGTTTTTTGAAATTAAGTCAGTCCTAGTCTTGGCCACGTCATCGTTAATGCTAATTAAAACGTATGCTGTTTACTAATAAAACTAAACTTGTAATTTTTGTAATTTAATTACATGTACCCTCTGGGAGCCAATAAGCTAGATGACCTGCGATGTAGTTTCAGGAGCTGCGCGGATGTAAAATTAGCACAAAGGATGTCGTAAATCAAGGACCAAAGAATAAGAGGTTCGTATCTAAATAATTCGTTATATTACTTAAATAAGTTCTTATATTGTTTTGATAATCGACAATCAAAATCAAAAATATTTCATATTAATTAGCGGTAATTAACTAGCAACATGAAATTTAAAATAATTGCTAATAGATATACATGACTAAATATGCTAAGGTGAACACAAAATTTACTTCATAAAAATATTGACAATATCGAATTTTTTAAATAATTCCAATTCATATGAAATCTACGTACCAGAGATGGTATTCATAATTGATGTTTGATATTAAGTCAGTTCTATTCTTGGCCACGTCATCGTTAATGCATAATTAAAACGTATGCCCATTGTGTTTACAAATACCACTAAACTTGTTATGGTTTTGTTTTTATTACATGTACCCTCTGGGAGCCAATAAGCTAGATGACCTGCGATGTAGTTTCAGGAGCTGCGCGGATGTAAAATTAGAACAAAGGATGTCGTAAATCAAGGACCAAAGAATAAGAGGTTCGTATCTAAATAATTCGTTATATTTTTAAAATAAGTTCTTATATTGTTTTGATAATCGACAATCAAAATCAAAAAATATTTCATATTAATTAGCGGTAATTAACTAGCAACATGAAATTTAAAATAATTGCCAATAGATATACATGACTAAAGACGCTAAGGTGAACACAAAATTTACTTCATAAAAATATTGACAATATCGAATTTTTTAAATAATTCCAATTCATATGAAATCTACGTACCAGAGATGGTATTCATAATTGATGTTTGATATTAAGTCAGTTCCATTCTTGGGCACGTCATCGTTAATGCTAATTAAAACTTATGCCCATTGTGTTTACAAATAACACTAAACTTGTAATGGTTTTGTTTTAATTACATGTACCCTCTAGGAGCCAATAAGCTAGATGACCTGCGATATAGTTTCAGGAGCTGCTTGGATGTAAAATTAGCACAAATGATGTCGTTAATCAAGGACCAAGGAATAAGAGGTTCGTATCCAAATAATTCGTTATATTTTTAAAATAAGTAAGTACTTATGTTGTTTTGATAATAGACAATCAAATCAAAAAATATTTAATATTAATTAGCGGTTAACATGAAATTTATAACAATTGCTAATAGATATACATAACAAAATATGCTATTGTGAAAGTTATAATGGTTTAGTTTCAATTATAAGTTCCCTCTGAAAGCCAATACGCTAGATAACCTACGATGTAATTTCAGGAGCTATCCGAATGTACAATCAGCGAATAGGATGTCATAAATCAAGGACAATAGAATAAGAGGTTTGTATCTAAATAATTCGATATATTTTTAAAATAAGTTCTTATGTTGTTTTGATAATCGACGGTCAAAATCAAAAAATATTTAATATTAATTAGCGTTAATTAACTAGCAACATGAAATTTAAAACACTTGCTAATACATGACTAACGATGCTGAGGTGAACACAAAATTTACTTCATAAAAATATTGACAATATCGAACTCGCGGAATCGATGTGGCATAAAATAAATAAATGACAAGCTACACTCACACACATGCAAACAGCAGACTCCACACACACACATACAGACACACACTTCAGGGAGACAAAAGATTATCCCAAAGGCTGCAAACTGAAGATGGCACACACACACACAATGAGAGAATAAGTAATTAAATTAGATATTAAACTAAGCAAATGGAAAATTTTGCAAGTAAAAATTTTGTGCCCTCCTCCTCGATTCTCATTGGTGGCACGTAAGCTACACGGCACAGTGCAAATATAGTTTTTGTTTCTAGTATATATTTCTAGTGTTTGTCAACTTAATATTTTTAACATATATTTACCGAATATTTTTAGAATATTTTTTTTGCGCCCTCCTCCTCGATTCTCATTAGTGGCACGTAAGCTACACGGCACAGTGCAAATATAGATTTTGTTTTTAGTATATATTTCTAGTGTTTGTCAACTTAATATTTTTAACATATATTTACCGAATATTTTCAGAATATTTTTAAGTAAACTTAATCTTTCTAGTATATTTTTAATTTATAATATTTGATAATTTTATATATAATGTTTTTTGAAATTAAGTCAGTCCTAGTCTTGGCCACGTCATCGTTAATGCTAATTAAAACGTATGCTGTTTACTAATAAAACTAAACTTGTAATGGTTTTGTTTTAATTACATGTACCCTCTGGGAGCCAATAAGCTAGATGACCTGCGATGTAGTATCAGGAGCTGCGCGGATGTAAAATTAGCACAAAGGATGTCGTAAATCAAGGACCAAAAAATAAGAGGTTCGTATCTAAATAATTCGTTATATTACTTAAATAAGTTCTTATGTTGTTTTGAAAATCGACAATCAAAATCAAAAAATATTTAATATTAATTAGCGGTTATTAACTACAACATGAAATTTATAACAATTGCTAATAGATATACATAACAAAATATGCTATTGTGAAAGTTATAATGGTTTAGTTTCAATTAGAAGTTTCCTCTGGAAGCCAATACGCTAGATGACCTACGATGTAATATTAGGAGCTATCCGAATATACAATCAGCGAAAAGGATGTCATAAATCAAGGACCATAGAATAAGAGGTTCGTATCTAAATAATTCGTTATATTTTTGAAATAAATTCTTATGTTGTTTTCATAATCGACAATCAAAATCAAAAAATATTTAATATTAATTAGCGGTAATTAACTAGCAACATGAAATTTAAAACACTTGCTAATACATGACTCACGATGCTGAGGTGAACACAAAATTTACTTCATAAAAATATTGACAATATCGTATTTAATATAAAATTCCAATTCGTAGGAAATCTACGTCCCAGAGGCGGTATTCATATTGTTCATAAATAAACCCGCCAGTGTTACTGTTTAGTTTAATTTATTGGTTAATTTCAGACACTTAATATTAATTAGTTCGACACCGATGCGTACGTTTTCTCGCAGATCAAAAATGTGACTAACTTAAGCTTTGGCTGTACTCACGCCATACGATTAAACTAGCATAAGACGTAAACAAGTTACAGTTAGAAGGGAGTTAGAAGTTTGGAAAAGTACTGGGCAAGCTCGCGGACAATTACAGCGGTGCGATGCTTACATTGATTCCGCTGATAAGCTCCGCTGAAGCTGCAGACAAATGATAATGTAAACAAAGATAAAGGGTGACTTGTTCGCGTATACAGGGTGTCTCGTTCCCAAACATACCGGCCCCCCTGAACGGTTGTTCAGCAGAGAGGCAGTACAGCGATTTTGGCAATTGGGCGTTTGTATAATCCGTGAGCAGTCTTCACTGTAACGACTCGGACCTTGTTGTCGATTCCTGCGTGCACTGCGGTGATGCGGCCAAGAATCTATTTAGAGGGCGGTAGATTGGGCTCCTTGAGTACTACCAGTGTGTCGATCTTCAGATTCTCGGTTTCCAGATGCCACTTTGTCCGCTCATGAAGAGATGTCAAGTATTCCATATGCCACCTTTTCCAGAAGCCTTGAACCATGGCTTGCAGCTGATTCCACCTCTCCAATCGATTGACTTGCATATCCAGACGACAGGGTTCAGGCAATGCAGTATACGGAGATCCAGTCAGAAAATGAGCAGGCGTCAGTGGATCCAAAGAATTATCCCCAGTTGGGCACAGCGAGCGTGAATTCAGGATAGCTTCAATTTGGGTCAGGACAGTAGGGAGCTCCTCAAACGTTATAGCCTTTGATCCAAGTATCCGTTTCATATGGAGTTTAATTGAGCGAATTCCAGCTTCCCACATCCCTCCAAAATGGGGAGCAGACGGGGGTATAAAGTGCCAAGAAATCCCTTCATTGGCAAAGAATCCTGCTAGTTCCTCATCTTTGGCTTGTTGAATGGCCAGACGTCTCATGTCATCCAAAGTTTGCTTGCCTCCATGAAATGTAGTTCCATTGTTCGAATACAGGTCAGTAGGCTTCGCTCGGCGGGCAATGAATCGTTGAAAGGCTGCGATGAAAGCCTGTGTAGTTAGCTCACTAACAACCTCGATGTGAAGTGCCTTTGTAGTGAGGCACACGAAAATAGAAAACCATGCCTTTCCGATGCGTGGAGTTCTTCCCTTTGATTCCTTGATTGCGATCGGTCCAGCGTAGTCCAGCCCTGTGTGTTGAAAGCAGCGGCTAGCTTGAACTCGAGGAATTGGTAGCTCTCCCATGATCTGGTTGCTTGTGCCCTTTCGTTGAAGAAAACAGGATTTGCATTGGAAGACTGCCTTTCTGACGAGATTGCGGGCTCCCAGAATCCAGTACTGCTGACGAAGATTGGTGAACGTTGCATCAACTCCTGTGTGCAGATAGGAGACATGAAAATGTCGAACAAGCAGTCCAGCTAGTGGTGTATCTTTAGGTATCAGAATCGGGTGCTTGGCGTTGTAGTTGAGTGTAGATTGCTCGATTCTCCCACCGACTCGCATTACTCCATAATCATCCAGAAACGGAGAAAACCGGATAAGATGCGATTTAGCGTTAAGCTGGCGTCGATTCTCTAGCTGCGCATATTCTCTGGCAAAGGATTTTTGTTGCACATGTCGAATAAGTCGGCGCTGTGCGTCCAGCAACTCTTCAGACGTAAGGAATGGTGCCGAATTCCTATGATGGGATCGAAGAGTGCGAATAAAGCGATGACAGTAGCTAGATACCCTTATAAGACGCGTCCAGGTTGAGAATTTGTGGATGAGTAACTCGTGTATACTTTCATCAGGAAAGTTATGTAGAGTCGTGGGCTTTATGACTCGTTCTTCGGTGTTGACATCGAAACTTGAAGATACGCTGAACTTGCTTGTAGAAGGTGGCCACTCAGAGGTGGGTGTGGCCAGCCAGGACGGACCTTTCCACCACAGTCGATGCTCCAGAAGCTTTGACGGATGAAGTCCTCGGGAAGCACAGTCTGCAGGATTGTCTTCCGTGCGAACATGGTTCCAGCAGCTACGGGGAAAGTCGCTCAATATCTCAGAAGTTCGGTTGCAGACGTAGGTGTTCCACCGTCGAGGGGGAGCTGAAAGCCAGTGTAGCACAATTTCTGAATCTGTCCAGCAGCTCGTGCTGAAAAGAGGAATTGTTAATGATGTTTTGACAACCAGAGTTACTTGAAAGCTGCATCCAACTGCAACTCGAGCGTAAACTACCGCACCGTAGGCGTGCGAGGATGCGTCGGCGAATCCATGTAGTTGAACATCTCGAAATGGTGACGCAATATACGGTGGTACTTGGCATTGCGTAAGTGCTGGCAAATCCTCTACTAAGGCTCTTCAGCGCGTACGTAGACTTTCAGGAATGGGGTCGTCCCACTGCAGGACACTTGTCCAGCTTTCTTGGAAGATTAGCTTGAGTAGAACTGTGACCGGCGCTACCAGTCCAAGCGGATCATAAATTCTTGATAGCTGAGACAAGAGTTCTCATTTCGTCGGAGAAATGGTCGCATCGCATCCCTTTAGGTTGAGATACAGAACGTCCTTCCCAGGGTTCCATTGGATACCAAGAACTTTGACAGGTGAATCCGCAGCTGATTTGTTGAGGAGCTGGAAAGGTTCAAAACATCTATCTTCATCTGGTAATGATTTCAGAAGACGCCAACTATTAGAACTCCATTTGCGTAGCTTGAATTTTCCTTTATCCAAGAGGGCTATAAGCTCGTCCTTGAGAATCATAAGCTCTTCGAATGTGTTGGCGCCTGTAGGCATATCGTCCACATAGGCATCGTGCAGAAGAGCGTGAACTGCTGCAGGGTATTCATGGCCATGATCGTCGGCAAGTTGCTTTAGAACTCGAACAGCCAGAAATGGTGACGGTGCCAATCCGTAGGTAACCGTCAGCAGGCGAAAATGAAGCAGAGGTTCATTCTCAGACGTGCGCCAAACAATGCGCTGAAAATTGGTGTGTAGCTTAAAGATTTTAATGCCTCGAAACATCTTTTCGACATCTGCGCATAAAACATATTGGTGCTGCCGGAAGCGTAGACAAACGCCAAGAAGATCGCGTTGAATCGGTGGACCAATATGTAGTCTGTCATTGAGCGATACTCCAGAGCTGTCCTTTCCTGATCCATCAAAAACTACACGACATTTGGTAGTCAGACTGTCCAGTTTGATGACAGCGTGGTGCGGCAAATAGAAGCAGGTGTCTGGGGACTCCTCAACCTGAGCCGAGGTCAGTTGTTACATATGTCCACGTTGCAAGTAGTCGTCCAGGAAAGCTTCGTACTGCTGCTTTAATTCTGGATACCGACGAAATTTGCGTTCCAGCGAGAAGAAGCGATTGATGACCTGTGGCAAGGTCGAATCAATAGGCGGTGCCTTCTCCTTGAAGGGATACTCGACGACGTACACCCCATCCGTCGAGCGCTTGTGTGTGGCAGCAAAATGACGCTCTGTGGGATCGCTGGCTTCCAGGAGAGCCTGGTTAGGCTGAATGCTGTCTATCTCCATGAATGAACGAACCATCGTGTCTAGGTCCGCGTGATGAGTAACCGCAGATGTAGGGTGATCATCGAATGCAGAGTAAGAGCCTGCAATAATCCAACCAAATACAGTATTGAGAGCGATAGGAAAGTCGTTACCGATCTCCTGTGTATAGAGACCAAAGTTGATCCGATCCAACAATGACATCGATTGCTCCAGGTGTGCAGAACGTTGGGTCTGCCAAAGGAAGCTCGCAGATTTGCCTCCATGTAGAGGATGAGGTGTCAATAACTTGGGCAGGAAGTGATGACGTCAGCGAGTTGAGAATGAACGAGACCAATTCGACAGTTTGGCCCGAATGACGAGAGCGCAGCTTGATATGTGCGCGGGTCCAGGAGCAGCCTGCAGGTTGTAGTGTTTCCCCAGGCGTCGATGACGTCAGCAAGGATGGTTGGCAACAGAGTCTGAGAACCAGCCGCCGGAATATTCTCCAGAGTATGATGCGTAAAGTTGTTTTCCGCGGGAGTCTCGCTTCCCAAGCGATGACCTTCTCGAGCTAGCGGTTGATTGTGGCCAATTGTAGATCCCGCATGTGAGACTGCTGGTCGATCGCGGCTGTCAACACTTGCTGTGTCAATGTTGTTGCCATTTTGAATTGGCTGCGACGAGCCATGAACCAAAGTATGATGCTTGCGGCGGCAGATCCGACAAGTATGCCTCGATGTACAGTTGCCCATCATATGAGCCGGACTGAGGAAATTGAAACAGAGCTTTCTTGATTTGAGGAAGTCTCGGCGAGATGCAATGTCGAGTGCGATGAATTGAGGACACTTAAACAGTCGGTGATTCTGCTGGCACGATGTGCACTTCGGCTCTTCCCGTCTTGCATGCGTGTCTGCGTGGTGCGTGGTAGCTGCGCGTCGAGCTTGGGTTGATCAAGTCAATTTAAAAGCCTCCAACGTATCGCAGCGTGATGTGAGAAATTTCAAGAATCGGTTGATGGTCACACCTTTTTCCTCGGATTCTGCGCACTGAGCCCAGGCTTGGCGGTTATCGCTATCTAATTTTGAAAGTAAAATGAAAATTACCCAGGGATCCCTCTCTTCGCAATTAAGAGCTCGTAGACCACGAATAACTTCGTCTGCACCATTTTCCGCGCTGTGCCGATATTTGAATTTATAGCACTCGGAAGGCTCATGAAACTGTTTAAGAACTGTCGAATAATAAGCGATTGTTTGTTATATCGCTGTTCCAGCCGATCCCATGTTTCCCGATAGTTGTCATTAGTAACTGGAATATGTTTAACTAATGCAAGCGCGTCTCCGGCAAGGTACGATTTTAAATAATGAAATCGTTGGCAATCCGTCAGGCTCGAATTGGAAGCAATCGATCCAATAAACATGTCCGAAAAATGTTTCCAGTCCTCATAATTTCCAGAACAAGTCGGAAGTTTAATTCGCTCGAACTGAAAATCGACATGACTTCTCTGGGATGTGTCTGCGGCTTGAACTGTGGCATCAATACTGTTTGAGGTGACATCCCGTCTCAACTCACCCAAAGTATTGCTGAGAATAGCGTGTGTAGCATAATGTTTGTCCTCATATGCGTCAAAATCCTCGTCAGGGTTCTCCCAATCGGCTTCCGATTTAAATGCATACAGCTCTTCCGAGAGCCGTACGAACCGCAGATAATTGTCCTGTAGTTGCGCCAGGCGGACAACTATTGTTTGCACATTTTAAGGCATTATTATGCGCACGAGTAATTTGGCTTTTGCAGAAGCCCCGTTGTTGAATCTATCTATACGAAGTATGAATCTATAGATCATCGTTTGCCAAAAGGCCAATAATCAAAATCAAATGCCCGAAAGAAACGCAGTTCCTGTAATCCGGCTCGAAGGACCAATTTTTATGTTCATAAATAAACCCGCCAGTGTTACTGTTTAGTTTGATTTATTGGTTAATTTCAGACACTTAATATTAATTAGTTCGACACCGATGCGTACGTTTTCTCGCAGATCAAAAATGTGACTAACTTAAGCTTTGGCTGTACTCACGCCATACGATTAAACTAGCATAAGACGTAAACAAGTTACAGTTAGAAGGGAGTTAGAAGTTTGGAAAAGTACTGGGCATGCTCGCGGACAATTACAGCGGTGCGATGCATACATTGATTCCGCTGATAACCTCCGCTGAAGCTGCAGACAAATGATAATGTAAACAAAGATAAAGGGTGACTTGTTCGCGTATACAGGGTGTCTCGTTCCCAAACACATATATTGATGACGTGGTCCATTTGATATTAAGTCAGTTCCATTCTTGGCCACGTCATCGTTAATGCTAATTAAAACTTATGCCCATTGTGTTTACAAATAACACTAAACTTGTAATGGTTTTGTTTTAATTTCATGTACCCTCTGGGAGCCAATAAGCTAGATGACCAGTGATGTAGTTTCAGGAGCTGCGCGGATGTAAAATCAGAACAAAGGATGTCGTAATTCAAGGACCATAGAATAAGAGGTTTGTATCTAAATACTTCGATATATTATTAAAATAAGTTCTTATGTTGTTTTGATAATCGACAATCAATATCGAAAAATGTTTAATATTAATTAGCGGTTATTAACATGAAATTTATAACAATTGCTAATAGATATACATAACAAAATATGCTATTGTGAAAGTTATAATGGTTTAGTTTCAATTATAAGTTCCCTCTGGGAGCCAATAAGCTAGATGATCTGCGATATAGTTTCAGGAGGTGCTCGGATGTAAAATTAGCACAAATGATTTCGTAAATCAAGGACCAAAGAATAAGAAGTTCGTATTTAAATAATTCGTTATATTTTAAAAATAAGTAAGTACTTATGTTGTTTTGATAATCGGCAATCAAACTCAAAAAATATTTAATATTAATTAGCGGTTATTAACTACAACATGAAATTTATAACAATTGCTAATAAATATACATAACAAAATATTCTATGGTGAAACTTATAATGGTTTAGTTTCAATTATAAGTTCCCTCCGAAAGCCAATACGCCAGATGACCTACGATGTAATATTAGGAGCTATCCGAATGTACAATCAGCGAAAAGGATGTCATAAATCAAGGACCATAGAATAAGAGGTTTGTTTCTAAATAATTCGATATATTTTTAAAATAAGTTCTTATGTTGTTTTGATAATCGACAATCAAAATCAAAAAATATTTAATATTAATAAGCGGTAATTAACTAGCAACATGAAATTTAAAATAATTGCTAATAGATATACATGACTAAATATGTCAAGGTGTACACAAAATTTACTTTATAAACTTGACAATATCAAACTCGCGGACTTGATGTGGCATAAAATAAATAAATGACAAGTTACACTCACACACATGCCAACAGCATACTCCACACACACACATACAGACACACACTTCAGGGAGACAAAAGATTATACCAAAGGCTGCAAACTGAAGATGGCACACACACACAATAAGAGAATAAGTAATTAAATTAGAAATTAAACTAAGCAAATGGAAAATTTTGCAAGTAAAAATTTTGCGCCCTCCTCCTCGATTCTCATTAGTGGCACGTAAGCTTCACGGCACAGTGCAAATATGGTTTTTGTTTCTAGTATATATTTCTAGTGTTTGTCAACTTAATATTTTTAACATATATTTACCGAATATTTATAGAATATTTTTAAGTAAACTTAATCTTTCTAGTATATTTTTAATTTATAATATTTTATCATTTTATATATAATGTTTTTTGAAATTAAGTCAGTTCTAGTCTTGGCCACGTCATCGTTAATGCTAATTAAAACGTATGCTGTTTACTAATAAAACTAAACTTGTAATGGTTTTGTTTTAATTTCATGTACCCTCTGGGAGCCAATAAGCTAGATGACCTGCGATGTAGTTTCAGGAGCTGCGCGGATGTAAAATTAGCACAAATGATGTCGTTAATCAAGGACCAAGGAATAAGAGGTTTGTATCTAAATAATTCGTTATATTTCTAAAATAAGTTCTTATGTTGTTTTGATAATCGACAATCAAAATCAAACAAAATTTAATATTAATTAGCGGTTATTAACTACAACATGAAATTTATAACAATTGCTAATAGATATACATAACAAAATATGCTATTGTGAAAGTTATAATGGTTTAGTTTCCATTATAAGTTCCCTTTGGAAGCCAATACGCTAGATAACTTACGATGTAACTTTAGGAGCTATGCGAATGTACAATCAGCGAATAGGATGTCATAAATCAAGGACCATAGAATAAGAGGTTTGTATCTAAATATTTCGATATATTTTTAAAATAAGTTCTTATGTTGTTTTGACAATCGATGATCAAAATCAAAAAATATTTAATATTAATTAGCGGTAATTAACTAGCAACATTTTTTTTTTTTTTTTGTAATAATTTAAAACTGTTCTTCGCGAACAATCACTAAATTTGAGGACTAAACTTAACGGTAGAGAATTAATGGATTACATAATTTGTTGTGAAAACTTTACAATAACTGTCAATATTGTATGTATGATGTATATCATCATGTATGTATATAATTTAATTTTAATGTGCGTGTCTATTCCCAGAGAGGTCCAAAGGGTGGGATCGGTGCAGCCTCCTGGTGCGTTGACTGGAGTCCAGCAGGTCTTGTGCCAGGTTGTTTGGGTGGTCTTGAAGCCTCTGCATGTACTGCCTGCTGCTTTTCTTAATCTCATCCTTCACCCAGGGGAAGCTGAGGACCTCGTGGATAGTGGCATTATCGTGGAAAGAATGAGCGTTGGTGGCGGTGCGGTGCGTTTTGTTTTCGAAGGTCTGGATAATGTTGATGTTACATTTCGATGCAGTGCCCCACAGTTGAATGCCATAAGGAGCTTAGTGGAAGTTGGTAGCTTAGATCGTCTGCCCATCAGCCAGTAGAATTCACGGACTCGGCTCTCCGCCTGTTTCCGCTTCTTTAGCAGGTGTGGTCTCCATGTAAGTCTCCTGTCCAGTGTAAAGCCAAGATAATTTGGATTGGCTACCTCTGGGATTGGGGACCCGTTGAGACTGACTGGAGGGCAAGTGCCGCGCCGAGTTGCGAAGGTGGTGGCGGTTGACTTGTCGCTGTTTACCGGTATATTCCATCTCTTGTGCCACGTGTTCAGTAGATCTAATTCCTCCTGCATAGTCTGGGAGGCCTCTGCTGGGGTATCTGCTGTTGTTAGGAACGCAGTATCATCGGCGTAAGTGGCTGCCATAATGTACTGGCTCGGTATCACCGGCAGGTCGGCCGTATACGCATTGTAAAGGAGCGGACCGAAAACGCTTCCTTGGGGAACTCCTGCACGGGCTTCTTTGACGCCTGAGCGCGCTTCTCCACACCTGACGGCGAACCTTCTGCCCAAGAACGACTTCAAGAACTTGAAATAAGCTAGATGATCTGCGATATAGTTTTAGAAGCTGCGCGGATGTAAAATTATGGACCTAAGAATAAGAGTTTCGTATCTAAATAATTCGTTATATTTTTAAAATAAGTTCTTATGTTGTTTTGATAATCGACAATCAAAATCAAAAAATATTTCATATTAATTAGCGGTAATTAACTAGCAACATGAAATTTAAAACACTTGCTAATACATGACTAACGATGCTGAGGTGAACACAAAATTTACTTCATAAAAATATTGACAATATTGAATTTTTAAAAAAAAATTCCAGTTCATAGGAAATCTACGTACCAGAGATGGTATTCATAATTGATGTTTGATTTTAAGTCTGTTCTATTCTTGGCCACGTCATCGTTAATGCTAATTAAAACTTATGCCCATTGTCTTTACAAATAAAACTAAACTTGTAATGGTTTTGTTTTAATTACATTTACCCTCTGGGAGCAACATGAAATTTAAAACAAATGCTAATGGATATACATGACTAAATATGCTATGGTGTACACAAAATTTACTTCATAAAAACATTAACAATATCGAATTTAACACAAAATTCCAATTCGTAGGAAATGTACGTACCACAGATGGTATATGAAAATTGATGACATGGTCCATTCGATATTAAGTCACTTCTATTTTGGCCTTGGAAATTTAAAACAATTGCTAATAGATATACATGACTTAATATGCTAATGTGAACACAAAATTTACTTCATAAAAATATTGACCTTATCGTATTTAATATAAAATTCCAATTCGTAGGAAATATACGTACCAGGGATGGTATTCATATATTGATGACGTGGTCCATTTGATATTAAGTCAGTTCCATTCTTGGCCACGTCATCGTTAATGCTAATTAAAACTTATGCCCATTGTGTTTACAAATAACACTAAACTTGTAATGGTTTTGTTTTAATTACATGTACCCTCTGGGAGCCAATAAGCTCGATGACCTGCGATGTAGTTTCAGAAGCTGCGCGGATGTAAAATTAGCACAAAGGATGTCGTAAATCATGGACCTAAGAATAAAAGGTTCGTATCTATAAAATTCGTTATATTTTTAAAATAAGAATGTACTTATGTTGTTTTGATAAAAGACAAAAAAATCAAAACATTTTTAATATTAATTAGCGTTTATTAACTATAACATGAAATTTAAAACAATTGCTAATAGATATACGTGACTAAAGTCGATAAGATGTGTGAGGAGTCTTAAAACTCTCCACAAATCTCGTGTAGGGGAGTGGCCTAGCAACAGCCGCGATGCAAGGCGGCCAGGGCAAAGCGGAGAGACCGTGAATTAACGGTACCCCATTAGGTCTTGGACTCGAGCGGGTCAAGGGCACAGGGGTCGAACGGTAACGGTGCGGATGTCGGACAGGCACAAAGAAGACGCACCGTGAACTAACGGTACCGTTCTGGACCTTGGACTCGAGTTGACCAAGGGCACAGAGGTCGACCGGTAACGGCGCGTGCACAAAGAGGACGCACCGTGAACCAACTGTTGGACCTTGTACCCAAGCGGGCCGTGCGCAAAAGGGGAAATAACGGGATCCCCGCGGCCTATAAAGGGAGCTCGAGGCAGTTAGTCTCAACACGCGAGGAGTACGTACGCGAGGATAGTCGAGGAGAGTACCGGCGCGAGTCGCGCGGTCAGCGCGCAGGTCTGAAGGCGGAGGAGTAGGAGACAGTGAAGGAGACAGAGAGATCGCGGGCGGAAGGTGGCCGAGTGTCGGAGTGTCAATCGAAGGTATCGGAAGAGTGAACACGCGGGCGAACGCGAAGAAAAGGAGCAGTGCAAGCGTCGGGCGGCAAGAAGCCCGAAGGACTCAGAAGGACGAATCGCCACAAGCAAGTGGAGTCAGTGGTCGGTACAGGTGGTTCCAGGACGAGCGTTGCCTCACCCGGGACGATACACCCGTGCCCACAACATCCTAGGCCTGACTGGACCGACTCGGAGTCCACGTCAAGGAGCCAGCGGTACCACGGAGGCAAGGCGTTACAACAGGAGTGCCGCAGGAGTAGCGAGATCTCCATAATTCCCTAGGAGGATTATTTCTTATATGAGAAATAGCATAATAAACGACTATATGAAGAACCTATTGCGTTCCCTTGGTCGGGCAATCACACAAATCATAAAATTGGTGGAACGAACACACAAACTCTCTGAGCTAGCCGCTGCAACCAGTAGCGAGCGAAATAAAGAAAATCAGTTTGTTACAGGTGAACACAAAATTTACTTCATAAAAATATTGACAATATCGAATTTTTTAAATAAAATTCCAATTCATAGGAAATCTGCGTACCAGAGATAGTATTCATAATTGATGTTTGATATTAAGTCAGTTCTATTCTGGGCCACGTCATCGTTAATGCTAATTAAAACGTATGCTGTTTACTAATAAAACTAAACTTGTAATGGTTTTGTTTTAATTTCATGTACATTCTGGGAGCCAATAACCTAGTTGACCTGCGATGTAGTTTCAGGAGCTGCGCGGATGTAAAATTAGCACAAATGATGTCGTAAATCAAGGACCAAGGAATAAGAGGTTTGTATCTAAATAATTCGATATATTTTTAAAACAAGTTCTTATGTTGTTTTGATAATCGACGATCAAAATCAAAAAATATTTAATATTAATTAGCGGTAATTACCTAGCAACATGAAATTTAAAACAATTGCTTATTAGCAATCTATTGATATACATGACTTAATATGCTAATGTGAACACAAAATTTACGTCATAAAAATATTGACAATATCGTATTTAATATAAAATTCCAATTTGTAGGAAATCTACGTATCAGAGATGGTATTCATATATTTTGCTAGTGCTAATAGATATACATGACTAAAGACGCTAAGGTGAACACAAAATTTACTTCATAAAAATATTGACAAAACCGAATTTTTTAAATAAAATTCCAATTCATAGGAAATCTAGGTACCAGAAATGGTATTCATAATTGATGTTTGATATTAAGTCAGTTCTATTATTGGCCACGTCATCGTTAATGCTAATTAAAACTTATGCCCATTGTGTTTACAAATAAAATAAAACTTGTAATGGTTTTGTTTTAATTACATGTACCCTCTGGGGTACATGATGACCTGCGATGTAGTTTCAGGAGCTGCGCGGATGTAAAATTAGCACAAAGGATGTCGTAAATCAAGGACCAAAGAATAAGAGTTTCGTATCTAAATATTTCGTTCTATTTTTAAAATAAGTTCTTATATTGTTTTGATAATCGACAATCAAAATCAAAAAATGTTTCATATTAATTAGCGGTAATTAACTAGCAACATGAAATTTAAAACACTTGCTAATACATGACTAACGATGCTGAGGTGAACACAAAATTTACTTCATAAAAATATTGACAATATCGAATTTTTTAAATAAAATTCCAATTCATATGAAATCTACGTACCAGAGTTGGTGTTCATAATTGATGTTTGATATTAAGTCAGTTCTATTCTTGGCCACGTCATCGTTAATGCATAATTAAAACGTATGCCCATTGTGTTTACAAATACCACTAAACTTGTTATGGTTTTGTTTTTATTACATGTACCCTCTGGGAGCCAATAAGCTAGATGACCTGCGATGTAGTTTCAGCAGCTGCGCTGATGCAAAATCAGAACAAAGGATGTCGTAAATCAAGGACCAAAGAATAAGAGGTTCGTATCTAAATAATTCGTTATATTTTTAAAATAAGTTATAATGTTGTTTTGATAATCGACAATCAAAATTAAAAATATTTCGTATTAATTAGCGATAATTAACTAGCAACATGAAATTTAAAATAATTGCTAATATGAATAAATATGCTAAGGTGAACACAAAATTTACTTCATAAAAATATTGACAATATCGAACTCGCGAACTCGATGTGGCATAAAATAAATAAATGACAAGCTACACTCACATACATGCAAACAGCAGACTCCACACACACACACTTCAGGGAGACAAAAGATTATCCCAAAGGCTGCAAACTGAAGATGGCACACACAATGAGAGAATAAGTAATTCAATTAGAAATTAAACTAAGCAAATGGAAAATTTTGCAATACAAAATTTGCGCCCTTCTCCTCGCTTCTCATTAGTGGCACGTTAGCTACACGGCACAGTGCAAATATAGTTTTTGTTTCTAGTGTTTGTCAACTTAATATTTTTAACATATATTTACCGAATATTTTTAGAATATTTTTTTGCGCCCTCCTCCTCGATTCTCATCAGTGGCACGTAAGCTACACGGCACAGTGCAAATTTAGTTTTTGTTTATGGTATATATTTCTAGTGTTTGTCAACTTAGTATTTTTCACATATATATACCGAATATTTTTAGAATATATTTTTTTAATATTACTAATTTAAATTAAACTAAGCAAATGGAAAATTTTGCAAATAAAAATTTTGCGCCCTCCGCCTCGATTCTCATTAGTGGCAAGTAAGCTACATGGCACAGTGCAAATATAGTTTTTGTTTATGGTATATATTTCTAGTGTTTGATAACTTAGTATTTTTCACATATATATACCGAATATTTTTATAATATATTTTTTTAATATTACTAATTTAAATTAAACTAAGCAAATGGAAAATTTTGCAAATAAAAATTTTGCGCCCATCGCTTTGATTCTCATTAGTGGCTACTAGTGGCTAGTGGCTAGTGACTAGGCTACACGGCACAGTGCAAATATAGTTTTTGTTTCTAGTATATATTTCTAGTGTTTGTCAACTTAATATTTTTAACATATATTTACCGAATATTTTTAAGTAAACTTAATCTTTCTAGTATATTTTTAATTTATAATATTTGATAATTTTATATAGAATGTGTTTTGAAATTAAGTCAGTTCTAGTCTTGGCCACGTCATCGTTAATTCTAATTAAAACGTATGCTGTTTACTAATAAAACTAAACTTGTAATGGTTTTGTTTTAATATCATGTATCCTCTGGGAGCCAATAAGCTAGATGACCTGCGATGTAGTTTCAGGAGCTGCGCGGATGTAAAATCAGAACAAAGGATGTCGTAAATCAAGGACCAAAGAATAAGAGGTTTGTATCTAAATAATTCGATATATTTTTAAAATAAGTTCTTATGTTGTTTTGATAATCGACGATCAAAATCAAAAAATATTTCATATTAATTAGCGGTAATTACCTAGCAACATGAAATTTAAAACACTTGCTAATACATAAAAATATTAACAATATTGTAGTAGGCTAGAGGTACGCATACATAAGATTAGTATAGCAACATAGTATATAAACATCGCTTTCGGGTGGCATTCTCTCTGTTTCGCAACATCGGCTCTGTAGCAACAAGCATAGATGCAGATCGTTAACGGAGAGGGAGTCAGTCGAATGCTAAAGCTGGAAATGTAAAGTACAGAATAAACTGAAGAGGCTAAGTCCTGCGTTTATGTTTTAATTGCATAAGAGGGCTTATAGTACCCCTACAATATCAGAAGTGGGCCGATCACAAGCCAAAGAAAAAAAAAATGAATATAAGCAATGCATCGACGGCGCAGTTAAAAGGGTGGTTGAGTGAACTAAAAGAACTGACCACGGGAACAAAAAGAGAATTGATTTTGCGTATGAATAATTTAACAAACGAAAAGCGAAATCAATTGAAATTATTATTAAAAAGCGGGGAAGAAAATTTCTACGGAAGCAGCAATAATAATGTTCAAAAAGGAAAAAGAAATAACGCAAAAGACGGAGAGCATAAAGACGACGAAAGTGACGGCGAAGCTGGAGATAGCAACGAAGACGGCGATGAGAAGAGCACTGTGCGCAACAACAAAAGTAACGGCGAACATGACGACAGAAGCGCGGTACGCAGTTACAAGAACAACAGTGCCTACGGCGCCCGCAACAAAAACAGCGGCGACGGGAATAGCGACGAAAACGAAGTTGGCAGCAGCGAAGACGGCGACGAAGATGGCAGCGGTGAGAAAAGCAACAAAGAATTTGGCGAGAATAAACGGAGTACAGTGGGACAAGCTGTGCAAAATATGGATTTATTATTGCGTATGGCAACCGATGCAGTAAATGAATTTTCGGGAGATACATGTGCACGCAAATGGATCCTACATTTGAAAAATATAGCCAGCGTTTATGGAATACATGAACCGTATATAAAGATGTTGATCGTCAGTAAGATAAAAGGAAAAGCATGCATGTGGTTGCATGCAGATCCTGAACGTGTATTGCTACCAACAGAGCAGTTGGCGGCTAAGCTTATATAAATGTTTGGTGAGAGGAATTCGAAGTTAGAAGCAAGGCGAAAATTTGAGGAACGAAAATGGACAGCGGGCGAAAGCTTTGTTGCTTATGCAGACGATAAGGTGATGCTTGCACATGGAATAAATATGGATGATGAAGAATTGGTGGCGCTCCTCATTGAAGGTATTCCGAATCAAATGCTACGTAACCAAGCCCGTATCCAATGCTTTGAAGATATCCAGCACATAAAGCGGGCATTTGCGGAAGTGAAACTACCGAAAATGGATGAAGCAGACAAGAAAGTGGCGTCGGTGAACAATAATAACAGCACACTCTTGCGTTGTTTCAATTGCAATTCGAAGGGACACTGGGCCAAAGAGTGCAGGAAGCCAAAGCGCGAAAAAGGGTCATGCTATGCCTGTGGTGAGATGGGGCACTTTGCAGCAAAGTGCCTGAAAAACAAGAATGGGGATGAAAACAATTACGTAAGATATTTTGAAATTAATTTTATGAACAATTCTAAATCAAAATTTATTACAGCATGCCTCATAGACACGGGAAGCCCCATTTCGTTCATAAAAATTAGTAAAGTATCTAAAGATGTTATTGAAGTACCATTTTTAAGTTCATTTTACGGATTAAACAAAAGTAGCTTGAAAACATATGGAAAAATATTGTGTTACGTTATGAAAAATTTGAATAAAATACTCTTTAATTTAATAATAGTGGCAAACGAGTCTATGAGTCATGATGTAGTATTGGGAAGAGACTTTATGGAAGCATGCAACTTATGCTTGAATCTGGACACCTTGAAAATGATTACAGTGGATAAAATTGGAAGTCGATGTAACAAGAAAAGCGATAAAATGTTAGAAGAAACAAATATGTACAACAATAGTAAAACAGTTAGCGATAGTGTTAGTCAAGGTAGTAGTAAAAGTCAAATGATTAGTGACAAGGTTAAAAATAAATTAGAGAAAGCTGTCAATGCTGAAATAAGCACAGCGGAGAGGGAAATGCTTGAAATTAATGTAATAGATGACTCAATTGATTACAAAATAGGTGATCAGGTGGATCATAATATGAAATGTCAATTTATTGAGTTGGTAGAAAACTGTTATGTTAATAAAGAAAGACCGAATGAACCGGAGATTCGGTGTGAAATACAATTAAGATTAAATGACCCGAAACCGTTTAGTTGTTCTCCTAGAAGATTAGCATATACTGAAAAAGAAAAGCTGCAGATTATCTTAGATGAGTATCTAAAAAACGGAATTATTAAACCGAGTGATTCAGAGTATTGTAAAGAGGTGCACCAATTGAGAACACGTGTTTGCCTTCTAGTTGAGTGCAGCCGTCGGGCTGACTTTTTATTTCTTCGATTTTCTTCTTATCTTTTAGAGTAGGCAGAAATGGTTCTGCCAGCTTAAGGTCTACAGAGTGTCTGATTTTACAGTATTCAATATATTTGGACTTAGGCTAATTAGCGTAGCTGCGCTGCCGGGTACGCCAGCGGCGGAGCTTATCTGAGCTTATATCTGAGCTTATCGGGAGAGCGAGATATGTATGTACGTATGTAATATGTATTTGGTCGGCGTGTGAATGCTGACCATGCACTTATACCTTTTTGCCTTCGAGTGGGCAATGCTCTTATACTTTGTGGCCTTCGAGTGGGTGATCATTGCATCATTGCTTAATATTGCATAGGCACATACTACATCTCCCATCTTTTGAAAAATAACGTAACCTAGTGAAGTTATTTTGATTATTAAATGCAAATTATTTTATTTTTATTTTTATTTTGCTTGTGTTTTTGTTTGAACAACAATAGTTGATTTTGTAATGCAAAGATAAAAATATACGTAGTGTATGGAAAATTTGTATAAATGATTAAGGAAAATATAAGTTTAAAATCAATCATGAATGAAATTTCTTTAATCCATCTTTATGAACTATTTCTTTTTTGTTTTTATTAGTAAGTAGCGTAATATTGTTATTATCTCCTATGCTTTCTATCTTATAGGGCCCCGTATATTTAAAGTCTAATTTATGACCTACCTCATTTCTTAGTAAAACTTTATCTCCTACTTCTAATTCTATGTCTTTTACTTTTAAGTCATAATTTTCTTTATTTTTTTCTTTGTGTGCTTCAAGAAGTTTTCTTGCTCGAGCATATGCTACCTCTAACCTATATTTACTCTCCTTAGCGTAATCATCTATGTTATATATTGGTTCTATGCTATGTAGTTTATTAAAATGTTTTGGTAAATTACTTGTTCTAACGAAAACTAATTCATATGGACAATAATTATGTACCATAGATGGGGTCGTGTTGAAGCAGTATACGAAATATTGAAGCCTTACGTCCCAATCGGTTTTGTCCGTCGATATGTAGGATCGTATATACTCGTTTAAAGTTCTATGACTTCTTTCTACTACTCCAACTGTCTGGTGGTGATGAGCTGTTGATGTTTTATTTTTTATTTTCAAATATTTACACAGGTCAGTAATTATTGAATTCTTGTACTCTGTTCCCATGTCCGTTATGAACGTCTTCATTGGACCGTACTTTAGAATAAAAGATTCAAATATAGCTTTTGCGACTGTTTTTGCGCTTTTATTTGCTATTGGTATGGCAACTAAGTACTTGGTTAAATCACATATGAGAGTGACTGCGTACTCGTTACCATTTTCTGACTTGGGTAGTGAACCAATTGTGTCCACAACAACTCTATCGAAAGCATGTTCTGGTGTTTCAGTTATAGTCATTGGAGTCTTTGTGTGCTTTGTTGTTTTTGCTTTTTGGCATTTTTGACATTTTCTTACGTACTCTATTATGTATTTACTCATATTTTTCCAGTAATAATGTCTTTTGACCTTGGCCAAGGTTTTTGTAATGCCTGTATGCCCTCCTTGTATTGGATCGTCATGTAATGTAGACAATATAGCTTCTTTTTCTTTTTCATTATTTATTTGGGTCACCGGGATAAGTAGCGCTACTTTTAAATTCTTTAATATTTTATTGCCCATATTTTTAAATTTATCTATTGAAACGTGTTCAAAGATTTTCTTCCACGGTGCCATTTTGATTTGGCTGATATCATATATACCGGCTTGCAATTCAAGCCTTTGGAGAAATTGATCTAAATCAAGAATTCCATTAGTATAAAGATCACCAACATCATATCTTGCAATGATTTTCTTTCCATGTTTAAATAAACATATCGTGTCATTCAATTGCAATGTCACTACTTTTCGTACCTCGTCATTTGCTATGACTTCGTATACGTTGGGCTCTGAAGCTATTTCTTTGGTTTGCTTTTGCAAATCCAATTGTTCTTTTCCTGCGCAGGATTTTTGCCTACTTTGATATCTTGTAGTGACTTTTAATATATTTCCAGTCATATCTTTTAGCTCTTTGATGGTTATTCTTGATAACGCATCTGCTACATGATTGTCCTTGCCCTTTAGATACTCTACTGTAAAATTATATTCCTCTAGTTCAAGCCTTATTCTAGTTAATTTAGAGCTGGGGTTCACCATCGAGAATAAATATGTCAATGGTCTATGGTCTGTTTTCACAGTGAAATGTTTTCCGTAAATGTATGGTCTGAAATGTATTATTGCCCAATGAATTGCTGCTAACTCTTGTTCTGTTGTACTCTTATTGCTTTCACCTTTCGTAAAAGCTCTGGATGCATAAGCAACTGGGAGTTGGTGGCCATTATGGTTTTGAGTTAAAACTGCGCCACACGCTTGCTTGCTTGCATCTGTTGTAGTTATTCTGACTGTTGTTACGGCCTCTGTTTCCATTATAACGGCCTCTGTTATAGCCATTATAACGGTTATTATTTCCATTATAGCGGTTTTGATAACCGTTATTCTGGTAACCGTTATTTTGGTAACCGTTATTTTGGTAACCGTTATGGTAGTTGCCTCTAATACTATTGTTATTAAAGCCTCTACCGCGGTTACTACCTCTATTGGCATTTCCGTATCCTCTGTTGGGTCTGTTACCTCTAAAGTACATCACTTTATTGATGTCACCGGTAACTCTTGTACTCGTTCTTATGTATGCGCTTATCGCTGCATCCATAGTGGTGCAAGTCCCTGCTTCCAGTACTGTTTTGATACTTTCGTGCTCAGCACGATGTATCATGGTTTCAATTGCCTCTCTGGTGCTTAGACCAGTGGCATGTTCTAGAGGTATGCCCTCATCGATATAGGAAGCTTCTAAAAGTTTTCTCAGGCTATCAACATCAGCGGTAAATTGCGTTGCAGTTTTACCTCTCTGCTGAACTGTTGCTAGCTTTGCTTTGACATTACTGGATGTCTCACCGACAACTACTTTCTGCAATTTGTTTATAATTGCTGGAATTGTCGTTTCATTGTCAACTGAGTTCAAAATTGTGCCAACCATTTTTGACTTAATGACCTCAACTGCAATGTCTTCAAATGGTCCCTTAGCTAGGTCTACCAATTTGATTGCCTTAATGAATCTTTGTAAATGGATCTTTTGCCCATCAAATTCTGGCACTGTGCAAGCGACTTCCCTAATGTAAGACCTAATGGCAGCTGCTTCTTCTGCCATGGTTAAGTTATTTTCGGAGTCGGCTGCGTTATTTGTTTTATCGTCGTTCTTCAGCATTAATTTTGCTGGTATAGTTAGATCGTGAAGATCTTCCTCTTTAATGTCTTCCTTGACTATAGTCCTATCTTCCTCGTCAGAGTTAGTGCTGTCTTCATTCAAATTTATTCTTAGTGGGGTGTTTACTATGGTTGGAATTTCTATCTGGAGACTGAATTTATTTTTTATAAGTATTAATTTTCCTCTTAATGTCACCAGTAGTTCCAAAGCCTTAGCACACTGTTTGCGTTCCAAATTCTTTCTATTTTGTTGGATCAACTCTCTGATTTCATTATAACTATTTACCAAGACTTGGGCATTCTTATTAATTGTTACAGCTTGTATTGATCTGTTTTGCGTTAAGCACTTATAGGATTTTCTGAAATTTTCATTTGGATCTTTTATCTGATCAACAAGCTTTTCCCAGTCCATGCTGTGGTATACTCATAACTTCAAAGTTATGCATTTTTATATATATTTTTTTTTTTTTTTTTTAGTTTTAATCTAGATAAATTCAATATTACGTTTTATATTTTTTTTTATTTATTATTTTTTCTTCATATAATTTTTCTCGTTTTTTCATTCATAATTGACTTTATTAAAGATCTTCCTTAAATATTATCTATACCGTTAGCAGTGCTACGGTATCGTTTCTTAAGACACTTGTTATGCAGTTTGTATATTTTTATTAATGCATTGGATACCATAATTAATGCAATTACAATTAGTATTATGGTTATCCAGAACAAGTCTGCATTTTGGACTTCTACTTTATTTATTACATTGGCTGTAGAGTCCACAGTTTTAGTGTCTATTAGACCTATTTTGGGTATACTAATTTTATATTTTGGAGAATAGAATAGAAAATTTTCTTTGTATATACTTTTATTTTCAGTTTTACTTATTTCATTTGTCTCTATAGACATTTATGTTTGGAATTATCTATTTATAAAATCTTTCAATGTTCGCAAGAGTAAAAAAAAAAAAAAATTGTATTTTACATTGTTGCCTGCCTGATTCTAGCTATGGCTTCACGGGCCATATTGGGTTAACAGGGCATAATAGTATATGCTCCGTTTTACAATATTTCTTACAATTTTCCTTATCTATATATTTTATATTTACTATATATTTATATATATTTATTATTATATTCTGCTGTTGATGATGCTCATCAGGTGTCAGCTGGGCGTCGCCGGGGGTGGCACGCTGACACTCCCTCGCTGCTGTCTATTTGTTGGGTGTCAGCTGGGCGTCGCCGGGGGTGACACGCTGACACTCCCTCGCTGCTGTCTATTTCTTCGCCGCTGAAGACGTCGATGGTCGCTCACAAGTCCCCAGGCAGTGGGGACTCCAGATTCCTTCGCAGCCAGGGGGGCAGGACTTCTTTGGCTTTGTTAATGCTGGTGCTGGTGCTGGACATGCCTGGTGTTTTGGAATTTCATTAATTTCGGGTATATTTTTAATGTTATCTGAGTGAGTTTTCTCGAGTTTATGGGTCCTTAATTCTTGCTGATATTGCAGCAAGTGGTCTAGCTCTGCTTGTAGCTTTAGAGCTGTCGACCAAGCCGGTGGCGTTTGCTGACCGTATATTAGCCACCTTACGTGGGCTATACGTTTATTCAGCTTAGTTTTCAAACCGCCACGGTGTTTTCCCATACTCAATAGAACTCTACTCACTCAGATTCTTCCTTAGTTTTGGGAATTCCATTTAATTATTCCTTGTGTGTGTCTTCTTCCAGTCCAGTATTCCAGCTTTGGTCAATTCTTCCTTAATTTTGGAGGTTCCATTTAATTATTCCTTGTGTGTCCTCTTCCAGTCCAGTATTCCTTTGTCTTGACACTAACTTGGGTCAATTCGTCCAGCGTTGGACGACTGTCACGGTCGCCATGTAAAGAGGTGCACCAATTGAGAACACGTGTTTGCCTTCTAGTTGAGTGCAGCCGTCGGGCTGACTTTTTATTTCTTCGATTTTCTTCTTATCTTTTAGAGTAGGCAGAAATGGTTCTGCCAGCTCAAGGTCTACAGAGTGTCTGATTTTACAGTATTCAATATATTTGGACTTAGGCTTATTAGCGTAGCTGCGCTGCCGGGTACGCCAGCGGCGGAGCTTATCTGAGCTTATATCTGAGCTTATCGGGAGAGCGAGATATGTATGTACGTATGTAATATGTATTTGGTCGGCGTGTGAATGCTGACCATGCACTTATACCTTTTTGCCTTCGAGTGGGCAATGCTCTTATACTTTGTGGCCTTCGAGTGGGTGATCATTGCATCATTGCTTAATATTGCATAGGCACATACTACAGTATGCATCTCCGATAGTGTTAGTGAAAAAGAAAACAGGAGACCTAAGATTATGTGTTGATTACAGTAAACTTAACAAAACAATGGTCAAAGATAATTATCCTTTACCATTGATTGATGATCTGTTGGATAGATTAGTAAATAAAACGATATTCTCGAAGTTAGATCTTAAACATGGCTACTTTCATGTTTTTGTTAATAAGGAATCGATGAAATATACATCTTTTATGACGCCTTTAGGACAGTTTGAATTTTTAAGGATGCCAATGGGGCTGAAAAATGCACCGGCGGTCTTTCAGAGATTTAATAATAGAATTTTCGAGGATATGATAAGGCAGGATAAAGTTATTATATATATGGATGACCTTATGATAGCTAGCAAAGGAATTAACGAAAATATGGAAGTACTTAGGGAAGTTTTTGACAGGTTGACGAGGAACAAATTAGAGCTGAGAATGGATAAATGTGAGTTTCTGCAATCGAGTGTACAATATTTAGGATTTTTAATAACAAGTAAGGGAATACAGGCCAATGACAAGGGAATAGAAGCAATTAGAGATTTTCCAGTACCAGATAAGGTGCATGATATCAGAAGCTTTTTAGGATTGTGTTCATATTTTAAAAGATTCATTAAGGGGTTTTCAACGATTGCAAAATCTTTATATGACTTATTGAAGAAAGACAAAGAATTTTCGTTTGAAGAAAAAGAGTTAGAATGTTTTGAGACACTTAAGAAAAAGTTAGTAGAAGCTCCAGTGTTAGGGTTATATTGTTATAAGGATGAAATAGAGTTACATACAGATGCAAGTGCACAAGGCTTTGGTGCAGTGTTATTGCAAAAGAAAGAGGATATGAAATGGCACCCTATATTTTATTACTCGAAAGCCACAACAAAGGACGAGGCCAAATATCATAGTTTTGAACTTGAAACATTGGCCATCCTGTATGCATTAAGAAGATTTAGAATCTATGTACAGGGAAAGAGATTTAAAATTGTTACGGATTGCAACGCATTAACTCTAACGTTAAATAGAGTAGAATTAAATCCTAGGATTGCACGGTGGGCATTAGAACTATTAGAGTACGATTTTGAGTTATTTCATAAAGCAGGAAAGCATATGCAGCATGTGGATGCATTGAGCAGAAATACGAACATATTGGTGATAGAGACTAATAGTTTTGAAGATAATTTAATTATTTGTCAAGCAAAAGATGAAAAGTTGAAAGATATTAGGAAAAAGTTAGAGAAAACGGAAGATAAAATTTTTGAAATGAGAAATGGTGTACTTTATAGGAAGGCAAATGGTGGAAGATTGTTGTTTTGTGTACCAGAAGAAATGGAAGAAAAAATTTTATATAAATATCACAATGAATTAGGTCATTTAGGGAGAGATAAGGTTATAGATGCTATTGTTAAGACTTATTGGTTTTCGAATATGAAAGAAAAAGTTGTTAGGCATATAGGAAATTGTTTGAGATGTGTGGCATTTTCACCGAAGTCGGGAAAAGAAGAAGGAATGCTGCATAGCATCCCAAAGGGAAACGTGCCATATCGATCATTATGGACCGGTAGATAACCGTATGATAACCGTATGATAACCGTTATCTACCTTATGGTAGATAACCATAAGGACCAAAGAATAAGAGGTTTGTATCTAAATAATTCGATATATTTTTAAAATAAGTTCTTATGTTGTTTTGATAATCGACGATCAAAATCAAAAAATATTTCATATTAATTAGCGGTAATTAAATATCAACATGAAATTTAAAACACTTGCTAATACATGACTAACGATGCTGAGGTGAATACAAAATTTACTTCATAAAAATATTAACAATATCGAATTTTTTAAATAAAATTCCAATTCAAAGGAAATCTACGTACCAGAGATGGTATTCATAATTGATGTTTGATATTAAGTCAGTTCTATTCTTGGCCACGTCTCCTTAATGCTAATTAAAACTAATACCCATTGTGTTTACAAATAACACTAAACTTGTAATGGTTTTGTTTTAATTACATGTACCCTCTGGGAGCCAATAAGCTAGATGACCTCTGATGTAGTTTCAGATGCTGCGCGGATGTAAAATAAGCACAAAGGATGTCGTAAATCAAGGACCAAAGAATAAGAGGTTCGTATCTAAATAATTCGTTATATTTTTCAAATAAGTTCTTATGTTGTTTTGATAATCGACGATCAAAATCAAAAAATATTTAATTTTAATTAGCGCTAATTAACTAGCAACATGAAATTTAAAACACTTGCTAATACATGACTAACGATGCTGAGGTGAACACAAAATTTACTTCATAAAAATGTTAACAATATCGAATTTTTTAAATAAAATTCCAATTCATAGGAAATCTACGTACCAGAGATGGTATTCATAATTGATGTTTGATATTAAGTCAGTTCTATTCTTGGCCACGTCATCGTTAATGCTAATTAAAACTTATGCCCATTGTGTTTACAAATAACACTAAACTTGTAATGGTTTTGTTTCAATTTCATGTACCCTCTGGGAGCCAATAAGCTAGATGACCTGCGATGTAGTTTCAGGAGCTGCGCGGATGTAAAATTAGAACAAATGATGTCGTAAATCAAGGACCAAAGAATAAGACGTTCGTATCTAAATAAATCGTTATATTTTTAAAATAAGTAAGTACTTATGTTGTTTTGATAATAGACAGTCAAATCAAAAAATATTTAATAATAATGAACGGTTATTAACTAGCAATATGAAATTTATAACAATTGTGAATAGATATACATAACAAAATATGCTATTGTGAAAGTTATAATGGTTTAGTTTCAATTATAAGTTCCCTCTGAAAGCCAATACGCTAGATAACCTACGATGTAATTTTAGGAGCTATGCGAATGTACAATCAGCGAATAGGATGTTATAAATCAAGGACAATAGAATAAGAGGTTTGTATCTAAATAATTCGATATATTTTTAAAATAAGTTCTTATGTTGTTTTGATAATCGACGATCAAAATCAAAAAATATTTAATATTAATTAGCGGTAATTAACTAGCAACATGAAATTTAAAACACTTGCTAATACATGACTAACGATGCTGAGGTGAACACAAAATTTACTTCATAAAAATATTGACAATATCGAATTTAATATAAAATTCCAATTCGTAGGAAATCTACGTCCCAGAGACGGTATTCATATATTGATGACGTGGTCCATTTGATATTAAGTCAGTTCTATTCTTGGCCACGTCATCGTTAATGCTAATTAAAACTATGCCCATTGTGTTTACAAATAAAACTAAACTTGTAATGGTTTTGTTTAAATTACATGTACCCTCTGGGAGCCAATAAGCTAGATGACCTGCGATGTAGTTTCAGGAGCTGCTTGGATGTAAAATTAGCACAAATAATGTCGTAAATCAAGGACCAAAGAATAAGAGGTTCGTATCTAAATAATTCGTTATATTTTTAAAATTAGTTCTAATGTTGTTTTGATAATCGACAATCAAAATAAAAAAATATTTAATATTAATTAGCGGTAATTAACTAGCAACATGCAATTTAAAACAATTACTAATAGATATACATGACTAAATATGCTAAGGTGAACACAAAATTTACTTCATAAAAATATTAACAATATCGAGTTTAACAAAAAATTCCAATTCGTAGGAAATGTATGAACCAGAGATGGTATTCATATATTGATGACGTGGTCCATTTGATATTAAGTCAGTTCTATTCTTGGCCACGTCATCGCTAATGCTAATTAAAATTTATACGCATTGTGTTTACAAATAAAACTAAACTTGTAATGGTTTTGTTTTAATTACATGTATCCTCTGGGAGACAATAAGCTAGATGACCTGCGATGTAGTTTCAGGAGCTGCGCGGATGTAAAATTTGCACAAAGGATGTCGTAAATCAAGGACCAAAGAATAAGAGGTTCGTATTTAAATAATTCGTTATATTTTTAAAATAAGTTCTTATGTTGTTTTGATATTCGACAATCAAAATCAAAAAATATTTAATATTAATAAGCGGTAATTAACTAGCAATATGAAATTTAAAACACTTGCTAATACATGACTAACGATGCTGAGGTGAACACAAAATTTACTTCATAAAAATATTGACAATATCGAATTTAATATAAAATTCCAATTCGTAGGAAATCTGCGTCCCAGAGACGGTATTCATATATTGATGACGTGGTCCATTTGATATTAAGTCAGTTCCATTCTTGGCCACGTCATCGTTAATGCTAAATAAAACTTATGCCCATGTGTTTACAAATAACACTAAACTTGTAATTGTTTTGTTTTAATTTCATGTATCGTCTGGGAGCCAATAAGCTAGATGACCTGCGATGTAGTTTCAGGAGCTGCGCGGATGTAAAATTTGCACAAAGGATGTCGTAAATCAAGGACTAAAGAATAAGAGGTTCGTATCTAAATAACTCGTTATATTTTTAAAATAAGTTCTTATGTGGTTTTAATAATCGACAATCAAAATCAAAAAATATTTAATATTAATAAGCGGTAATTAACTAGCAATATGAAATTTAAAACAATTGTGAATAGATATACATAACAAAATATGCTGTTGTGAAAGTTATAATGGTTTAGTTTCAATTATAAGTTCCCTCTGGAAGCCAATTCGCTAGATGACCTACGACGTAATTTTAAAAGCTATGCGAATGTACAATCAGCGAAAAGGATGTCATAAATCAAGGACAATAGAATAAGAGGTTTGTATCTAAATAATTCGATATATTTTTAAAATAAGTTCTTATGTTGTTTTGATAATCGACAATCAAATCAAAAAATATTTATTATTAATTAGCGGTAATTAACTAGCAACATGCAATTTAAAACAATTGCTAATACATGACTAACGATGCTGAGGTGAACACAAAATTTACTTCATAAAAATATTGACAATATCGAATTTAATATAAAATTCCAATTCGTAGGAAATGTATGTACCAGAGATGGTATTCATATATTGATGACGTGGTCCATTTGATATTAAGTAAGTTCTATTCTTGGCCACGTCATCGTTAATGCTAAATAAAACTTATGCCCATGTGTTTACAAATAAAACTAAACTTGTAATGGTTTTGTTTAAATTACATGTACCCTCTGGGAGCCAATTAGCTATATGACCTGCGATGTAGTTTCAGGAGCTGCGCCGATGTAAAATTTGCACAAAGGATGTCGTAAATCAAGGACCAAAGAATAAGAGGTTCGTATTTAAATAATTCGTTATATTTTTAAAATAAGTTCTTATGTTGTTTTAATAATCGACAATCAAAATCAAAAAATATTTAATATTAATGAACGGTAATTAACTAGCAATATGAAATTTAAAACAATTGCTAATAGGTATACATAACAAAATATGCTATTGTGAAAGTTATAATGGTTCAGTTTCAATTATAAGTTCCCTCTGGAAGCCAATTCGCTAGATGACCCACGACGTAATTTTAGGAGCTATGCGAATGTACAATCAGCGAAAAGGATGTCATAAATCAAGGACCATAGAATAATTCGATATATTTTTAAAATAAGTTCTTATGTTGTTTTGATAATCGACAATCAAAATCAAAAAATATTTAATATTAATAAGCGGTAATTAACTAGCAATATGAAATTTAAAACAATTGTGAATAGACATACATAACAAAATACACACACAAATTATGTGAATACATAACAAAATATGCTGTTGTGAAAGTTATAATGGTTTAGTTTCAATAATAAGTTCCCTCTGGAAGCCAATTCGCTAGATGACCTACGACGTAATTTTAAAAGCTATGCGAATGTACAATCAGCGAAAAGGATGTCATAAATCAAGGACAATAGAATAAGAGGTTTGTATCTAAATAATTCGATATATTTTTAAAATAAGTTCTTATGTTGTTTTGATAATCGACAATCAAAATCAAAAAATATTTATTATTAATTAGCGGTAATTAACTAGCAACATGCAATTTAAAACAATTTCTAATAGATATACATGACTAAATATGCTAAGGTGAACACAAAATTTACTTCATAAAAATAATAACAATATCGAGTTTAACAGAAAATTCCAATTCGTAGGAAATCTACGTCCCAGAGAAGGTATTCATATATATATGACGTGGTCCATTTGATATTAACTCAGTTCTATTCTTGGCCACGTCATCGTTAATGCTAATTAAAACTTATGCCCATTGTGTTTACAAATAACACTAAACTTGTAATTGTTTTGTTTTAATTACATGTACCCTCTGGGAGCCAATAAGCTAGATGACCTGCGATATAGTTTCAGGAGCTGCGCGAATGTAAAATTAGCACAAATGATGTCGTAAATAAAGGACCAAAGAATAAGAGGTTCGTATCTAAATAATTCGTTATATTTTTAAAATAAGTTCTTATGTTGTTTTAATAATCGACAATCAAAATCAAAAAATATTTAATATTAATGAACGGTAATTAACTAGCAATATGAAATTTAAAACAATTGCTAATAGGTAAACATAACAAAATATGCTATTGTGAAAGTTATAATGGTTTAGTTTCAATTATAACTTCCCTCTGGAAGCCAATTCGCTAGATGACCTACGACGTAATTTTAAAAGCTATGCGAATGTAAAATCAGCGAAAAGGATGTCATAAATCAAGGACCATAGAATAATTCGATATATTTTTAAAATAAGTTCTTATGTTGTTTTGATAATCGACAATCAAAATCAAAAAATATTTAATATTAATAAGCGGTAATTAACTAGCAATATGAAATTTAAAACAATTGTGAATAGATATACATAACAAAATATGCTGTTGTGAAGTTATAATGGTTTAGTTTCAATTATAAGTTCCCTCTGGAAGCCAATTCGCTAGATGACCTACGACGTAATTTTAAAAGCTATGCGAATGTACAATCAGCGAAAAGGATGTCATAAATCAAGGACAATAGAATAAGAGGTTTGTATCTAAATAATTCGATATATTTTTAAAATAAGTTCCTATGTTGTTTTGATAATCGACGATCAAAATCAAAAAATATTTAATATTAATTAGCGGTAATTAACTAGCAACATGAAATTTAAAACACTTGCTAATACATGACTAACGATGCCGAGGTGAACACAAAATTTACTTCATAAAAATATTGACAATATCGAATTTAATATAAAATTCCAATTCGTAGGAAATCTACGTCCCAGAGACGGTATTCATATATTGATGACGTGGTCCATTTGATATTAAGTCAGTTCTATTCTTGGCCACGTCATCGTTAATGCTAATTAAAACTATGCCCATTGTGTTTACAAATAAAACTAAACTTGTAATGGTTTTGTTTAAATTACATGTACCCTCTGGGAGCCAATTAGCTATATGACCTGCGATGTAGTTTCAGGAGCTGCGCCGATGTAAAATTTGCACAAAGGATGTCGTAAATCAAGGACCAAAGAATAAGAGGTTCGTATTTAAATAATTCGTTATATTTTTAAAATAAGTTCTTATGTTGTTTTAATAATCGACAATCAAAATCAAAAAATATTTAATATTAATGAACGGTAATTAACTAGCAATATGAAATTTAAAACAATTGCTAATAGGTATACATAACAAAATATGCTATTGTGAAAGTTATAATGGTTCAGTTTCAATTATAAGTTCCCTCTGGAAGCCAATTCGCTAGATGACCCACGACGTAATTTTAGGAGCTATGCGAATGTACAATCAGCGAAAAGGATGTCATAAATCAAGGACCATAGAATAATTCGATATATTTTTAAAATAAGTTCTTATGTTGTTTTGATAATCGACAATCAAAATCAAAAAATATTTAATATTAATAAGCGGTAATTAACTAGCAATATGAAATTTAAAACAATTGTGAATAGACATACATAACAAAATACACACACAAATTATGTGAATACATAACAAAATATGCTGTTGTGAAAGTTATAATGGTTTAGTTTCAATAATAAGTTCCCTCTGGAAGCCAATTCGCTAGATGACCTACGACGTAATTTTAAAAGCTATGCGAATGTACAATCAGCGAAAAGGATGTCATAAATCAAGGACAATAGAATAAGAGGTTTGTATCTAAATAATTCGATATATTTTTAAAATAAGTTCTTATGTTGTTTTGATAATCGACAATCAAAATCAAAAATATTTATTATTAATTAGCGGTAATTAACTAGCAACATGCAATTTAAAACAATTGCTAATAGATATACATGACTAAATATGCTAAGGTGAACACAAAATTTACTTCATAAAAATAATAACAATATCGAGTTTAACAGAAAATTCCAATTCGTAGGAAATGTATGTACCAGAGATGGTATTCATATATTGATGACGTGGTCCATTTGATATTAAGTCAGTTCTATTCTTGGCCACGTCATCGTTAATGCTAATTAAAACTTATGCCCATTGTGTTTACAAATAACACTAAATTTGTAATTGTTTTGTTTTAATAACATGTACCCTCTGGGAGCCAATAATCTAGATGACCTGCGATATAGTTTCAGGAGCTGCGCGGATGTAAAATTCGCACAAAGGATGTCGTAAATCAAGGACCAAAGAATAAGAGGTTCGTATTGAAATATATCGTTATATTTTTAAAATAAGTTCTTATGTTGTTTTGATAATCGACAATCAAAATCAAAAAATATTTATTATTAATTAGCGGTAATTAACTAGCAACATGCAATTTAAAACAATTGCTAATAGATATACATGACTAAATATGCTAAGGTGAACACAAAATTTACTTCATAAAAATAATAACAATATCGAGTTTAACAGAAAATTCCAATTCGTAGGAAATGTATGTACCAGAGATGGTATTCATATATTGATGACGTGGTCCATTTGATATTAAGTAAGTTCTATTCTTGGCCACGTCATCGTTAATGCTAATTAAAACTTATACGCATTGTGTTTACAAATAAAACTAAACTTGTAATGGTTTTGTTTTAATTACATGTACCCTCTGGGAGCCAATAAGCTAGATGACCTGCGATATAGTTTCAGGAGCTGCGCGAATGTAAAATTAGCACAAATGATGTCGTAAATAAAGGACCAAAGAATAAGAGGTTCGTATCTAAATAATTCGTTATATTTTTAAAATAAGTTCTTATGTTGTTTTAATAATCGACAATCAAAATCAAAAAATATTTAATATTAATGAACGGTAATTAACTAGCAATATGAAATTTAAAACAATTGCTAATAGGTAAACATAACAAAATATGCTATTGTGAAAGTTATAATGGTTTAGTTTCAATTATAACTTCCCTCTGGAAGCCAATTCGCTAGATGACCTACGACGTAATTTTAAAAGCTATGCGAATGTACAATCAGCGAAAAGGATGTCATAAATCAAGGACCATAGAATAATTCGATATATTTTTAAAATAAGTTCTTATGTTGTTTTGATAATCGACAATCAAAATCAAAAAATATTTAATATTAATAAGCGGTAATTAACTAGCAATATGAAATTTAAAACAATTGTGAATAGATATACATAACAAAATATGCTGTTGTGAAAGTTATAATGGTTTAGTTTCAATTATAAGTTCCCTCTGGAAGCCAATTCGCTAGATGACCTACGACGTAATTTTAAAAGCTATGCGAATGTACAATCAGCGAAAAGGATGTCATAAATCAAGGACAATAGAATAAGAGGTTTGTATCTAAATAATTCGATATATTTTTAAAATAAGTTCCTATGTTGTTTTGATAATCGACGATCAAAATCAAAAAATATTTAATATTAATAAGCGGTAATTAACTAGCAACATGAAATTTAAAACACTTGCTAATACATGACTAACGATGCTGAGGTGAACACAAAATTTACTTCATAAAAATATTGACAATATCGAATTTAATATAAAATTCCAATTCGTAGGAAATCTACGTCCCAGAGACGGTATTCATATATTGATGACGTGGTCCATTTGATATTAAGTCAGTTCTATTCTTGGCCACGTCATCGTTAATGCTAATTAAAACTATGCCCATTGTGTTTACAAATAAAACTAAACTTGTAATGGTTTTGTTTAAATTACATGTACCCTCTGGGAGCCAATTAGCTATATGACCTGCGATGTAGTTTCAGGAGCTGCGCCGATGTAAAATTTGCACAAAGGATGTCGTAAATCAAGGACCAAAGAATAAGAGGTTCGTATTTAAATAATTCGTTATATTTTTAAAATAAGTTCTTATGTTGTTTTAATAATCGACAATCAAAATCAAAAAATATTTAATATTAATGAACGGTAATTAACTAGCAATATGAAATTTAAAACAATTGCTAATAGGTATACATAACAAAATATGCTATTGTGAAAGTTATAATGGTTCAGTTTCAATTATAAGTTCCCTCTGGAAGCCAATTCGCTAGATGACCCACGACGTAATTTTAGGAGCTATGCGAATGTACAATCAGCGAAAAGGATGTCATAAATCAAGGACCATAGAATAATTCGATATATTTTTAAAATAAGTTCTTATGTTGTTTTGATAATCGACAATCAAAATCAAAAAATATTTAATATTAATAAGCGGTAATTAACTAGCAATATGAAATTTAAAACAATTGTGAATAGACATACATAACAAAATACACACACAAATTATGTGAATACATAACAAAATATGCTGTTGTGAAAGTTATAATGGTTTAGTTTCAATAATAAGTTCCCTCTGGAAGCCAATTCGCTAGATGACCTACGACGTAATTTTAAAAGCTATGCGAATGTACAATCAGCGAAAAGGGTGTCATAAATCAAGGACAATAGAATAAGAGGTTTGTATCTAAATAATTCGATATATTTTTAAAATAAGTTCTTATGTTGTTTTGATAATCGACAATCAAAATCAAAAAATATTTATTATTAATTAGCGGTAATTAACTAGCAACATGCAATTTAAAACAATTGCTAATAGATATACATGACTAAATATGCTAAGGTGAACACAAAATTTACTTCATAAAAATAATAACAATATCGAGTTTAACAGAAAATTCCAATTCGTAGGAAATGTATGTACCAGAGATGGTATTCATATATATATGACGTGGTCCATTTAATATAAAGTCAGTTCCATTCTTGGCCACGTCATCGTTAATGCTAATTAAAACTTTTGCCCATTGTGCTTACAAATAAAACTAAACTTGTAATGGTTTTGTTTTAATTACATGTACCCTCTGGGTTGTTTAATTTCAGGAGCTGCGCGGATGTAAAATTAGCACAAAGGATGTCGTAAAGCAAGGACCAAAAAATAAGAGGTTCGTATCTAAATAATTCGTTATATTTTTAAAATAAGTAAGTACTTATGTTGTTTTGATAATCGATAATCAAAATCAAAAAATATTTCATATTAATAAGCGGTAATTAACTAGCAATATGAAATTTAAAACAGCTATGCGAATGTACAATCAGCGAAGAGGATGTCATAAATCAAGGACCAAAGAATAAGAGGTTCGTATTTAAATAATTCGTTATATTTTTAAATAAGTTCTTATGTTGTTTTGATAATTGACATTCAAAATCTAAAAATATTTAATATTAATAAGCGGTAATTAACTAGCAATATGAAATTTAAAACAGCTATGCGAATGTACAATCAGCGAAGAGGATGTCATAAATCACGGACCCAAGAATAAGAGGTTCGTATTTAAATAATTCGTTATATTTTCAAAATAAGTTCTTATGTTGTTTTGATAACCGACAATCAAAATCAAAAAATATTTAATATTAATAAGCGGTAATTAACTAGCAATATGAAATTTAAAACAATTGCTAAAAGATATACATGACTAAATATGCTAAGGTGAACACAAAATTTACTTCATAAAAATATTGACAATATCGAATTTAATATAAAATTCCAATTCGTATGAAACCTACGTCCCAGAGAAGGTATTCATATATATATGACGTGGTCCATTTGATATTAACTCAGTTCTATTCTTGGCCACGTCATCGTTAATGCTAATTAAAACTTATGCCCATTGTGTTTACAAATAACACTAAACTTTTTTTTTTTTTTACTTTGCTTTTTTTTTATTTATTGAATCTTCGTGTATAAGAACTAACAATAAGTTTAAAAATCTTAACTATAACAAGTATTTTTTGAACAGTTGTATTATTTTTCCAACTGTTCTATGATTAAACGGCCGTAATAATTTATTCGCTGGGTTGGTAGGTCCTTTCGCCGGAGACGGGAACGGCTGCTGAGCTGGATTAGACCTCGCGCTAGGTGGTTGGGGTGCGTGTAAAGCTTGCTATGGTATTTTTCCTTAAGTTCCGTGATTGCTTTGGTAACTGATGGGATATTTAAGTCTCTTTGGATGTTTTCACACCGAACGTACCACGGTGCCCCAGTGATGGTTCTCAGAATCTTTGATTGTGCTCGATGTATGATGTCAATATTGCTGTTGCTGGCATTGCCCCATAACTGTGAGCCATAGGTCCAGATAGGTTTCAATATAGAATTGTAGAGCAAGACCTTGTGATCTAGGCTGAGCGGAGAACCAGAGTTGATGAGCCAGTGTAAGTTGTTGGCTTTGAGTTTAAGTTGGGTTTTTTTGGCTTCAATGTGTCTGCGCCATGTGAGTCTTCTGTCAAGGTGTACTCCTAGGTACGCTACCTCATCTGCTTTCGGGAGTGGTATGTTGTTCAACAAGAGCGGAGGACAGTCTTGTCTGTTTAGCGTAAACGTCACGTGCTTGCATTTTTGCTCGTTTACTTTTATTCGCCAGTCAGAGAGCCACTTCTCAATGTCGATGAGGTACAGTGCCAACTGTGCTGTAGCTTGGATAGGGGACCTTGAACGGCTAAGGATAGCTGTGTCGTCGGCAAATGTGGATACCGTTAAGCGACTATTTGTAGGGATGTCGGCTGTATAGATGAGGTATAAGGTTGGCCCAAGAACGCTGCCTTGGGGGACTCCAGCCTCAATTGTATGATCAGTGGAAGTGGCAGTGTTGCACCGCACTGCAAACTTTCTGTCATAGAGGTAAGACTTTAGAAGTTTGTGAGTGCTTTCGGTAGCGACTGTGTGGTTCTTACCAGGCTTTGGAATCATTATGATAATCGACCTCTTCCATCGTTGTGGAAAGTAACCAAGTTTGGTGATGGCATTAAAGAGCTTGGTTATGTAGCGAACTGCAGAATGTGGCAGCTGGATGATCATTTCCGGTGTTATAAGGTCGCAGCCGGGGGATTTTTTCGGGCTGAGATTGTCTTTAATTATTTTAGTTACTTCTTTAGGACGAAACACAATTGGGGTGTGTTGCTGGTGGCGGTTTACGGGATAGGACGGTAGCGCGAATGTGCTAGTAGCCTGGTTTGGCGTGAACACATTTTGTAGGTGAGCGGCAAATGTGGTGGCTCTGTCTTCATCACTAGTGTCTTCTTGAAGAGTGGTTGGGGCTGCCTGTTTCTGTTTTTGATATTGAACACGCTTTTGTAAAATCCCTTTTCCTTTAGCGCCTCAGTTATCTCTTCGGGCGTAACATCAGACTTAATGCCCTTCAGGACTACTTGCAGGCCCTTGCTGCTTTTAAGCTGGTAGGTGTAGAAGCCTATTTTTTGTGCGGTAAAATAGTTTGTGACTTTTCTGTAGTTGTCCTCCGTTTTCGTCTGAAGTTTGATTTCATTGATAGTACCTCTTACGAGGGGAATTATATGAAAGCTATCTTTTCCAATAAGGCCAATCAAAGTATTTACAAAACCGCTTGTGCTCTTCTCGCGGATGTATATTGGCGGAGGTTTTGTTTTCTTCGGTTCGATATCACTGGATCCCAGCGGTACGTCCTCAGCGGTATCTACCAGCAAGGCAAATCTGTTGGTATTTGCAGGGGCTACATTTTTGATCAAGGTAGAGTTGTCGCGTGTATTTTTCGGCTTGTTTTCCAGATCTGATTTTTCCGGGCTGAGCTTTCGCTTTATTGTAATGTAGCGGTCCATTCCAGTCTGCCAGGTCGACCCAGCTTTTTTGTTAACGATTTCGTTTTGTCTTGCTGGTAGTGCAGCAGTACCGTTTATTGCTTGCGGTTTTGCTTTCGCTGACTCAGTCTGAGCGTGAGCGGGTGCAGCCGATGACGAGGTAGAGCGGGCTGTCGGTCTATCTCAAGCTGTTGTTGTTGGAGGTAGCGGGGCTTCTGTCGGAGCTAAGAGTGCGGGGGAGCAGGAGCGCGCCCTTTCTTGATTTGTTGGTAGAAGAAGGTATCTTGGGCTATGGGTTATTGACCGCTCGATGTCTGCGTTTGGGATTGTCGGTGAGACGTAGGAGAAGTACGCGTTGTTGCGTTGAATTTAGAGCCGACGTTCGTCTTGCTCGCGCTGTCGCTGAGCGCGAGTGTCGTTCTGACGCATAGTTTTATAATTTAAGATAACAAATCACTATATATTTAAGCGATCTTGCATCGCATAGAGCGTCTCTTTCGCTTTCGGATTTTTTTATTTAGTTTACTTTATTTGGCGTCCACTTCACTCAAAACAACCGATTTTGTGCGGAGCTCGATAAAAACGTCTTCACACTTCGGCGCTAAACACTAAACTTGTAATTGTTTTGTTTTAATTACATGTACCCTCTGGGAGCCAATAAGCTAGATGACCTGCGATATAGTTTCAGGAGCTGCGCGAATGTAAAATTGGCACAAATGATGTCGTAAATAAAGGACCAAACAATAAGAGGTTCGTATCTAAATAATTCGTTATATTTTTTAAAATAAGTACTTACGTTGTTTTGATAATCGACAATCAAAATCAGAAAATATTTAATATTAATTAGCGGTAATTAACTAGCAATATGAAATTTAAAACAATTGCTATTAGATAACATGACTAAATATGCTAAGGTGTACACAAAATGTGCTTCATAAAAATATTAACAATATCGAATTTAATAGAAAATTCCAATTCGTAGGAAATCTACGTCCCAGAGAAGGTATTCAAATATATGACGTGGTCCATTTGATATTAAGTCAGTTCCATTCTTGGCCACGTCATCGTTAATGCTAATTAAAACTGATGCCTATTGTGTTTACAAATAAAACTAAACTTGTAATGGTTTTGTTTTAATTGCATGTACCCTCTGGGAACCAATAAGCTAGATGACCAGGGATGGTCAGAGATGAACAAAGGATGTCGTAAATCAAGGACCAAAGAATAAGAGGTTCGTATCTAAATAAATCGTTATATTTTTAAAATAAGTCCTTATGATGTTTTGATAATCGACAATCAAAATCAAAAAATATTTAATGTTAATTAGCGGTTATTAACTACAACATGAAATTTATAACAATTACTAATAGATATACATGATTAAATATGCTTAGGTGTACACAAAGTGTACATCTTAAAAATATTGACAGTATCGAATTTAATATAAAATTCCAGTTCGTAGGAAATCTACGTCCCAGAGAAGGTATTCATATATATATGACGTGGTCCATTTGATATTAAGTCAGTTATATTCTTGGCCACGTCATCGTTAATGCTAATTAAAACTTATGCCCATTGTGTTTACAAATAACACTAAATTTGTAATTGTTTTGTTTTAATTACATGTACCCTCTGGGAGCCAATAAGCTAGATGGCCTGCGATATAGTTTCAGGAGCTGCGCGGATGTAAAATTCGCACAAAGGATGTCGTAAATCAAGGACCAAAGAATAAGAGGTTCGTATTGAAATATTTCGTTATATTTTTAAAAAAAGTTCTTATGTTGTTTTGATAATCGACAATCAAAATCAGAAAATATTTAATATTAATAAGCGGTAAATAACTAGCAATATGAAATTTAAAACAATTGCTAATAGATATACATGACTAAATATGCTAAGGTGAACACAAAATTTACTTCAAAAAAATATTGACAATATCGAAATTAATATAAAATTCCAATTCGTAGGAAATCTACGTCCCAGAGAAGGTATTCATATATATATGACGTGGTCCATTTGATATTAACTCAGTTCTATTCTTGGCCACGTCATCGTTAATGCTAATTAAAACTTATGCCCATTGTGTTTACAAATAACACTAAACTTGTAATTGTTTTGTTTTAATTACATGTACCCTCTGGGAGCCAATAAGCTAGATGACCTGCGATATAGTTTCAGGAGCTGCGCGGATGTAAAATTCGCACAAAGGATGTCGTAAATCAAGGACCAAAGAATAAGAGGTTCGTATTGAAATATTTCGTTATATTTTTAAAAAAAGATCTTATGTTGTTTTGATAATCGACAATCAAAATCAGAAAATATTTAATATTAATAAGCGGTAAATAACTAGCAATATGAAATTTAAAACAATTGCTAATAGATATACATAACAAAATATGCTATTGTGAAAGTTATAATTGTTTAGTTTTAATTATAAGTTCCCTCTGGAAACCAATTCGCTAGATGACCTACGACTTAATTTTAGGAGCTATGCGAATGTACAATCAGCGAAAAGGATGTCATAAATCAAGGACCATAGAATAAGAGGTTTGTATCTAAATAATTCAATATATATTTTTAAAATAAGTTCTTATGTTGGTTTGATAATCGACAATCAAAATCAAAAAATATTTAATATTAATTAGCGGTAATTAACTAGCAATATGAAATTTAAAACAATTGCTAATAGATATACATGACTAAATATGCTAAGGTAAACCCAAAATTTACTTCATAAAAATATTGACAATATCAAATTTAATATAAAATTCCAATTCGTAGGAAATCTACGTCCCAGAGAAGGTATTCATATATATATGACGTGGTCCATTTGATATTAAGTCAGTTCTATTCTTGGCCACGTCATCGTTAATGCTAATTAAAACTTATGCCCATTGTGTTTACAAATAACACTAAGCTTGTAATTGTTTTGTTTTAATTACATGTACCCTCTGGGAGCCAATAAGCTAGATGGCCTGCAATATAGTTTCAGGAGCTGCGCGGATGTAAAATTCGCACAAAGGATGTCGTAAATCAATGACCAAAGAATAAGAGGTTCGTATTGAAATAATTCGTTATATTTTTAAAATAAGTTCTTATGTTGTTTTAATAATCGACAATCAAAATCAGAAAATATTTAATATTAATAAGCGGTAAATAAGTAGCAATATGAAATTTAAAACAATTGCTAATAGATATACATAACAAAATATGCTATTGTGAAAGTTATAATGGTTTAGTTTTAGAAGCCAATTCGCTAGGTGACCTACCACGTAATTTTAGGAGCTATGGGAATGCACAATCAGCGAAAAGGATGTTGTTTAGCTATTGAGCTTTTTCAATAGCTGTTGCGAATAATAAAACCGAAGAAAGTTTGCTTTTATAACGACAGTTTTTATTTTGCGAATTGTTATTATTCTACGATAGCGATAATCGAATGCGTAAGTTTAGTCTTTTCCGAAACACGAAGAATTGGCAACTGGCGGGCAGGCAGCCGAAATGCAGCGCCCAAGCTTAACGTAGGTGGCTAACAACAACAAACAAGGAATGAGCGCCGTACAGATAAATGCGTGCGAGAGCAGCGGTTTGCACTATGGGCATCGCAACTGCTACCACTGATTAATTTGACTTATAATATTAAAGAATATGATTAGTCTACTGTACAGTTTTGGCGGCTGCATGATCCAACATCCTCCCCCCATTGGAAGCTTGGCTTCCAACAGAGTCCTCAAGGGGAAGCAGACACAGCTTGTTCACTGCCCGTCTTATTACTCCAGACGCGGTCCTCAATTCTGCAACTCGAGCGACGCCGTCTCTGCCAGGAATCAACTGCATGACTCTCGCCAAAGGCCATCTCATTGGGGGTAGATTCTCGTCCTAAACAAGAACGACGTTGTCCACGGCTACGCCAGGCGTTGGGGTGCGCCACTTGGAACGCTGCTGGAGCAACGTCAAGTACTCTTCCTTCCATCGCGACCAAAATATTTCCTGAAGAAAGGAGATGCGCTGCCAAGAGTCAAGCCGATTATAGTTTAGGCCCGTTATATCTGGCTCGTCAAACGACGAAGGCGGACCACCATTGAGAAAATGCGCCGGAGTGAGGACATCCAGATCGGCAGGGTTCTCTGAAATGGGAACTAAAGGTCTGGAGTTAATAACTGCCGAGATGTGGCACACCAGCGTCCTCAGCTCGTCGAAGGTCCGTCCGAAGAACCGCCGTACCCACAGCGCGGTAGAAATGATGCTTGGCCGTTTTTACCGCTGCTTCCCAAAGTCCACCGAAATGGGGCGACCGTGGAGGGGTGAACCGCCAGTCAATATGCTTCGGCTTCCGCCGGGTGCATATGAACCTCTTGAGTCCGCACAGAAACGCAACTGTCGAGAGATCCTTGATCAGCTCCAGGTGCACTGCCTTGGTTGCAAAGCATATAAATACGCAGACGTAGCATTTAATCGCGGGGTTGTTGCGACTATCCGACTTGTGAAAGAAGGGTCCACAGAAGTCTATACCAGTCACCTCAAAAGCGTGAGATCCTTCCAAGCGCTCCTTGGGAAGGTCCGCCATTATGTGCTCTATCAGCCGCGGCTTACTCCGAAAACATCTGATGCACCTGTTCACGGCCTTGGTAACCGTCTTCCTCCCCCCAATAGGCCAATATTGGGATCGAATTGCACCCAGAAGAGCCCGAGGTCCGGCATGAAGATTGCTTTCATGATAATGCGAGATAATTGCTAGAGTCACCGGATGGGACCTTGGAAGGATTTTCGGGTGGCGGCCATCAAAGTCCAATGACGAATTCCGGAGGCGACCGCCTACTCTAAGAAGTCCAAATTGATCCAGGAACGGCGAGAGCGATGATATGGGACTAGACGACGAAACTCTTCCCAGCGTTTTTAGGGACTGCAGGTCCTCCCATAAATGCGCGCGCTGCACCAACCGCAGCATCATATGAGTACCCTCTTGAATGTGTGCGACGGTGAGCCCAGGATGACGAATTCCATTACAAAATTTGTAAATGTATGCAAATACTCGTTGCAGTGAGGGGTAAGAATTTGCGAATTTGGAGCTAGCAATTACATCCACGTACGGCGACTTTACGATGAACACACTTCGATGAAGCTCAAGCACCGGTTTGTCAGGACAAACAGCTGTTGGCCAATCTCTTTCAGGCTCCGTAAGATAGGCGGGTCCATGCGACCAGAGTGACGATTCGCTAAGCTCAGACGGCAGGGATCCTCTGGATAAGATGTCAGCCGGATTTAACGCTGTTGGAACATACCGCCAAGCCGTGACATCTGTCAGCTCCTGAATGGCAGCAACCCTATTTGCCACAAATATGTTGGAGAGGTCCGGATGGCTGTCGATTATGCTCGTGAACACGGAGTAAAAATCCGCCCAGTTTGCGTAGCCTCCGCCAAACGTTGGCAGCTGCACAGGCGGCAACGGCATCGGCCTAGGCCGCGGCTGCGTTTGAGGACCACTACACTGGTGGGGCACAACACTTTCCGCAAGCGTTGAGTGCGGCGCGAAGTGCACATTGCGTTTGGCCATTTCCGCGCGCACACTAGCCTTGCATTCAACGATGAATTCATCAAAAGACTCGCTCATTTCACTGCCAATTTCGTCGAAATCCAATTCCTCCAGTTCTGTATGCAGAACATTGAAGGCACCTTGCAGCTCATTAATCTGCTCCAGCCTCACCGTAAGAGTGGGTTCGTCGTATCCGCTAAGCGTCTCATTAGACAGCGACGTTTGTAGCCTCTGCAACCTGCTGAACAGCGCATTGGCTTTGCGCTTTAAAAATGTCACCCTGTTTTTTTCACCTTCAGCGGGCATAGCAACAAATCGCCTTTGATTCGGTTCAGCGGGAAGATGAGCACAAAATAGATGCCGAAAATGCAAGTGGGGTCAATGCACGCAACGATATATGTAGCAATGTATGTATATATGCAATGCTAGCTCGCTTAAACACAGCCACTATCACCGAAATCTCCACTCACTTGTCCAACCGATTGCGATTTAATGTATTTATATTTATTTATAAACGGGATAAGTGCATTAATTAATGCATGCAAATTAACACGAATCACGTCGGGGTCACCAAATGTTTAGCTATTGAGCTTTTTCAATAGCTGTTGCGAATAATAAAACCGAAGAAAGTTTGCTTTTATAACGACAGTTTTTATTTTGCGAATTGTTATTATTCTACGATAGCGATAATCGAATGCGTAAGTTTAGTCTTTTCCGAAACACAAAGAATTGGCAACTGGCGGGCAGGCAGCCGAAATGCAGCGCCCAAGCTTAACGTAGGTGGCTAACAACAACAAACAAGGAATGAGCGCCGTACAGATAAATGCGTGCGAGAGCAGCGGTTTGCACTATGGGCATCGCAACTGCTACCACTGATTAATTTGACTTATAATATTAAAGAATATGATTAGTCTACTGTACAGTTTTGGCGGCTGCATGACCCAACAGATGTCATAAATCAAGGACCAAAGAATAAAAGGGTCGTATCTAAATAATTCGTTATATTTTTAAAATAAGTACTTATGTTGTTTTGATAATCGACAATCAAAATCAGAAAATATTTAATATTAATTAGCGGTTATTAACTACAACATGAAATTTATTACAATTGCTAATAGATATACATGACTAAATATGCTAAGGTGTACACAAAATTTACTTCATAAAAATATTAACAATATCAAATTTAATATAAAATTCCAATTCGTAGGAAATGTACGTACCAGATATGGTATTCATATATTTGTGACGTGGTCCATTTGATATTAAGTCAGTTCTATTCTTGGCCACGTCATCGTTAATGCTAATTAAAACTTATGCCCATTGTGTACAAATAACACTAAACTTGTAATTGTTTTGTTTTAATTACATGTACCCTCTGGGAGCCAATAAGCTAGATGACCTGCGATATAGTGTCAGGAGCTGCGCGGATGTAAAATTCGCACAAAGGATGTCGTAAATCAATGACCAAAGAATAAGAGGGTCGTATTGAAATAATTCGTTATATTTTTAAAATAAGTTCTTATGTTGTTTTGATAATCGGCAATAAAAATCAGAAAATATTTAATATTAATTAGCGGTAACTAACTAGCAACATGAAATTTAAAACAATTGCTAATAGATATACATAACAAAATATGCTATTGTGAAAGTTATAATGGCTTAGTTTCAATTATAAGTTCCCTCTGGAAGCCAATTCGCTAGATGACCTACGACGTAATTTTAGGAGCTATGCGAATGTACAATCAACGAAAAGGATATCATAAATCAAGGACCATAGAATAAGAGGTTTGTATCTAAATAATTCGATATATTTTTAAAATAAGTTCTTATGTTGTTTTGATAATCGACAATCAAAATCAAAAAATATTTAATATTAATTAGCGGTAACTAACTAGCAACATGAAATTTAAAACAATTGCTAATAGATATACATGACTAAATATGCTAAGGTGTACACAAAATGTACTTATTAAAAATATTAACAATATCGAATTTAATATAAAATTCCAATTCGTAGGAAATCTACGTCCCAGAGAAGGTTTTCATATATATGACGTGGTCCATTTGATATTTAGTCAGTTCTATTCTTGGCCACGTCATCGTTAATGCTAATTAAAACTTATGCCCATTGTGTTTACAAATAACACTAAACTTGTAATTGTTTTGTGTTAATTACATGTACCCTCTGGGAGCCAATAAGCTAGATGACCTGCGATATAGTGTCAGGAGCTGCGCGGATGTAACATTCGCACAAAGGATGTCGCAAATCAATGACCAAAGAATAAGAGGGTCGTATTGAAATAATTCGTTATATTTTTAAAATAAATTCTTCTGTTGTTTTGATAATCGGCAATAAAAATCAGAAAATATTTAATATTAATAAGCGGTAAATAAGTAGAAATATGAAATTTAAAACAATTGCTAATAGATATACATGACTAAATATGCTAAGGTAAACACAAAATTTACTTCATAAAAATATTGACAATATCGAATTTAATATAAAATTCCAATTCGTAGGAAATCTACGTCCCAGAGAAGGTATTCATATATATATGACGTGGTCCATTTGATATTAAGTCAGTTCTATTCTTGGCCACGTCATCGTTAATGCTAATTAAAACTTATGCCCATTGTGTACAAATAAAACTAAACTTGTAATGGTTTTGTTTTAATTACATGTACCCTCTGGGAGCCAATAAGCTAGATGACCTGCGATATAGTTTCAGGAGCTGCGCGGATGTAAAATTCGCACAAAGGATGTCGTAAATCAAGTACCAAAGAATAAGAGGTTCGTATTTAAATAATTCGTTATATTTTTAAAATAAGTTCTTATTTTGTTTTAATAATCGACAATCAAAATCAAAAAATATTTAATATTAATTAGCGGTTATTAACTACAACATGAAATTTATAACAATTGCTAATAGATATACATAACAAAATATGCTATTGTGAAAGTTATAATGGCTTAGTTTCAATTATAAGTTCCCTCTGAAAGCCAATTCGCTAGATGACCTACGACGTAATTTTAGGAGCTATGCGAATGTACAATCAACGAAAAGGATGTCATAAATCAAGGACCATAGAATAAGAGGTTTGTATCTAAATAATTCGATATTTTTTAAAATAAGTTCTTATGTTGTTTTGATAATCGACAATCAAAATCAAAAAATATTTAATATTAATTAGCGGTAACTAACTAGCAACATGAAATTTAAAACAATTGCTAATAGATATACATGACTAAATATGCTAAGGTGTACACAAAATGTACTTATTAAAAATATTAACAATATCGAATTTAATATAAAATTCCAATTCGTAGGAAATCTACGTCCCAGAGAAGGTTTTCATATATATGACGTGGTCCATTTGATATTTAGTCAGTTCTATTCTTGGCCACGTCATCGTTAATGCTAATTAAAACTTATGCCCATTGTGTTTACAAATAACACTAAACTTGTAATTGTTTTGTGTTAATTACATGTACCCTCTGGGAGCCAATAAGCTAGATGACCTGCGATATAGTGTCAGGAGCTGCGCGGATGTAACATTCGCACAAAGGATGTCGTAATCAATGACCAAAGAATAAGAGGTTCGTATTGAAATAATTCGTTATATTTTTAAAATAAGTTCTTATGTTGTTTTGATAATCGGCAATAAAAATCAGAAAATATTTAATATTAATAAGCGGTAAATAAGTAGAAATATGAAATTTAAAACAATTGCTAATAGATATACATAACAAAATATGCTATTGTGAAAGTTATAATGGCTTAGTTTCAATTATAAGTTCCCTCTGGAAGCCAATTCGCTAGATGACCTACGACGTAATTTTAGGAGCTATGCGAATGTACAATCAACGAAAAGGATGTCATAAATCAAGGACCATAGAATAAGAGGTTTGTATCTAAATAATTCGATATATTTTTAAAATAAGTTCTTATGTTGTTTTGATAATCGACAATCAAAATCAAAAAATATTTAATATTAATTAGCGGTAACTAACTAGCAACATGAAATTTAAAACAATTGCTAATAGATATACATGACTAAATATGCTAAGGTGTACACAAAATGTACTTATTAAAAATATTAACAATATCGAATTTAATATAAAATTCCAATTCGTAGGAAATCTACGTCCCAGAGAAGGTATTCATATATATGACGTGGTCCATTTGATATTTAGTCAGTTCTATTCTTGGCCACGTCATCGTTAATGCTAATTAAAACTTATGCCCATTGTGTTTACAAATAACACTAAACTTGTAATTGTTTTGTGTTAATTACATGTACCCTCTGGGAGCCAATAAGCTAGATGACCTGCGATATAGTGTCAGGAGCTGCGCGGATGTAACATTCGCACAAAGGATGTCGTAAATCAATGACCAAAGAATAAGAGGGTCGTATTGAAATAATTCGTTATATTTTTAAAATAAGTTCTTATGTTGTTTTGATAATCGGCAATAAAAATCAGAAAATATTTAATATTAATAAGCGGTAAATAAGTAGAAATATGAAATTTAAAACAATTGCTAATAGATATACATGACTAAATATGCTAAGGTAAACACAAATTTACTTCATAAAAATATTGACAATATCGAATTTAATATAAAATTCCAATTCGTAGGAAATCTACGTCCCAGAGAAGGTATTCATATATATATGACGTGGTCCATTTGATATTAAGTCAGTTCTATTCTTGGCCACGTCATCGTTAATGCTAATTAAAACTTATGCCCATTGTGTACAAATAAAACTAAACTTGTAATGGTTTTGTTTTAATTACATGTACCCTCTGGGAGCCAATAAGCTAGATGACCAGGGAAGTAGTTTCAGGAGCTGCGCGGATGTAAAATTAGCGCAAAGGATGTCATAACTTAGGGACCAAAGAATAAGAGGTTCGTATCTAAATAATTCCCTATATTTTTAAAATAAGTAAGTACTTGTTGTTTTGATAATAGTCAATTAAATCAAAAAATATTTAATATTAATTAGCGGTTATTAACTACAACATGAAATTTATAACAATTGCTAATAGATATACATAACAAAATATGCTATTGTGAAAGTTATAATGGTTTAGTTTCAATTAAAAATTCCCTCTGGAAGCCAATTCGCTAGATGACCTACGACGTAATTTTAGGAGCTATGCGAATGTACAATCAGCGAAAAGGATGTCATAAGTCAAGGACCATAGAATAAGAGGTTTGTATCTAAATAATTCAATATATATTTTTAAAATAAGTTCTTATGTTGTTTTGATAACCGACAATCAAAATCAAAAAATATTTAATATTAATTAGCGGTAATTAACTAGCAATATGAAATTTAAAACAATTGCTAATAGATATACATGACTAAATATGCTAAGGTGTACACAAAATGTACTTCTTAAAAATATTAACAATATTGAATTTAACTGAAAATTCCAATTCGTAGGAAATGTATGTACCAGAGATGGTATTCATATATTGATGACGTGGTCCATTTGATATTAAGTCAGTTCTATTCTTGGCCACGTCATCGTTAATGCTAATTAAAACTTATGCCCATTGTGTTTACAAATAACACTAAATTTGTAATTGTTTTGTTTTCATTACATGTACCCTCTGGGAGCCAATAATCTAGATGACCTGCGATATAGTTTCAGGAGCTGCGCGGATGTAAAATTCGCACAAAGGATGTCGTAAATCAAGGACCAAAGAATAAGAGGTTCGTATTGAAATATATCGTTATATTTTTAAAATAAGTTCTTATGTTTTTTTGATAATCGACAATCAAAATCAGAAAATATTTAATATTAATAAGCGGTAAATAACTAGCAATATGAAATTTAAAACAATTGCTAATAGATATACATGACTAAATATGCTAAGGTAAACACAAAATTTACTTCATAAAAATATTGACAATATCGAATTTAATATAAAATTCCAATTCGTAGGAAATCTACGTCCCAGAGAAGGTATTCATATATATATGACGTGGTCCATTTGATATTAAGTCAGTTCTATTCTTGGCCACGTCATCGTTAATGCTAATTAAAACTTATGCCCATTGTGTACAAATAACACTAAACTTGTAATTGTTTTGTTTTAATTACATGTACCCTCTGGGAGCCAATAAGCTAGATGACCTGCGATATAGTGTTAGGAGCTGCGCGGATGTAAAATTCGCACAAAGGATGTCGTAAATCAATGACCAAAGAATAAGAGGTTCGTATTTAAATAATTCGTTATATTTTTAAAATAAGTTCTTATGTTGTTTTAATAATCGACAATCAAAATAAAAAAAATATTTAATATTAATAAGCGGTAAATAAGTAGCAATATGAAATTTAAAACAATTGCTAATAGATATACATAACAAAATATGCTATTGTGAATGTTATAATGGCTTAGTTTCAATTATAAGTTCCCTCTGGAAGCCAATTCGCTAGATGACCTACGACGTAATTTTAGGAGCTATGCGAATGTACAATCAACGAAAAGGATGTCATAAATCAAGGACCATAGAATAAGAGGTTTGTATCTAAATAATTCGATATATTTTTAAAATAAGTTCTTATGTTGTTTTGATAATCGACAATCAAAATCAAAAAATATTTAATATTAATTAGCGGTAACTAACTAGCAACATGAAATTTAAAACAATTGCTAATAGATATACATGACCAAATATGCTAAGGTGTACACAAAATGTACTTATTAAAAATATTAACAAAATCGAATTTAATATAAAATTCCAATTCGTAGGAAATCTACGTCCCAGAGAAGGTATTCATATATATGACGTGGTCCATTTGATATTTAGTCAGTTCTATTCTTGGCCACGTCATCGTTAATGCTAATTAAAACTTATGCCCATTGTGTACAAATAACACTAAACTTGTAATTGTTTTGTTTTAATTACATGTACCCTCTGGGAGCCAATAAGCTAGATGACCTGCGATATAGTGTCAGGAGCTGCGCGGATGTAAAATTCGCACAAAGGATGTCGTAAATCAATGACCAAAGAATAAGAGGGTCGTATTGAAATAATTCGTTATATTTTAAAATAAGTTCTTATGTTGTTTTGATAATCGGCAATAAAAATCAGAAAATATTTAATATTAATAAGCGGTAAATAAGTAGAAATATGAAATTTAAAACAATTGCTAATAGATATACATGACTAAATATGCTAAGGTAAACACAAAATTTACTTCATAAAAATATTGACAATATCGAATTTAATATAAAATTCCAATTCGTAGGAAATCTACGTCCCAGAGAAGGTATTCATATATATATGACGTGGTCCATTTGATATTAAGTCAGTTCTATTCTTGGCCACGTCATCGTTTAATGCTAATTAAAACTTATGCCCATTGTGTACAAATAAAACTAAACTTGTAATGGTTTTGTTTTAATTACATGTACCCTCTGGGAGCCAATAAGCTAGATGACCAGGGAAGTAGTTTCAGGAGCTGCGCGGATGTAAAATTAGCGCAAAGGATGTCATAACTTAGGGACCAAAGAATAAGAGGTTCGTATCTAAATAATTCCCTATATTTTTTAAAATAAGTAAGTACTTGTTGTTTTGATAATAGTCAATTAAATCAAAAAATATTTAATATTAATTAGCGGTTATTAACTACAACATGAAATTTATAACAATTGCTAATAGATATACATAACAAAATATGCTATTGTGAAAGTTATAATGGTTTAGTTTCAATTAAAAGTTCCCTCTGGAAGCCAATTCGCTAGATGACCTACGACGTAATTTTAGGAGCTATGCGAATGTACAATCAGCGAAAAGGATGTCATAAGTCAAGGACCATAGAATAAGAGGTTTGTATCTAAATAATTCAATATATATTTTTAAAATAAGTTCTTATGTTGTTTTGATAACCGACAATCAAAATCAAAAAATATTTAATATTAATTAGCGGTAATTAACTAGCAATATGAAATTTAAAACAATTGCTAATAGATATACATGAACTAAATATGCTAAGGTGTACACAAAATGTACTTCTTAAAAATATTAACAATATTGAATTTAACTGAAAATTCCAATTCGTAGGAAATGTATGTACCAGAGATGGTATTCATATATTGATGACGTGGTCCATTTGATATTAAGTCAGTTCTATTCTTGGCCACGTCATCGTTAATGCTAATTAAAACTTATGCCCATTGTGTTTACAAATAACACTAAATTTGTAATTGTTTTGTTTTATTACATGTAACCCTCTGGGAGCCAATAAGCTAGATGACCTGCGATATAGTGTCAGGAGCTGCGCGGATGTAACATTCGCACAAAAGGATTCGTAAATCAATGACCAAAGAATAAGAGGTTCGTATTGAAATAATTCCGTTATATTTTTTAAAATAAGTTCTTATGTTGTTTTGATAATCGGCAATAAAAATCAGAAAATATTTAATATTAATAAGCGTAAATAAGTAGAAATATGAAATTTAAAACAATTGCTAATAGATATACATAACAAAATATGCTATTGTGAAAGTTATAATGGCTTAGTTTCAATTATAAGTTCCCTTTGGAAGCCAATTCGCTAGATGACCTACGACGTAATTTTAGGAGCTATGCGAATGTACAATCAACGAAAAGGATGTCATAAATCAAGGACCATAAGAATAAGAGGTTTGTATCTAAATAATTCGATATATTTTTTAAAATAAGTTCTTATGTTGTTTTGATAATCGACAATCAAAATCAAAAAATATTTAATATTAATTAGCGGTAACTAACTAGCAACATGAAATTTAAAACAATTGCTAATAGAAATACATGACTAAATATGCTAAGGTGTACACAAAATGTACTTATTAAAAATATTAACAATATCGAATTTAATATAAAATTCCAATTCGTAGGAAATCTACGTCCCAGAGAAGGTATTCATATATATGACGTGTCCATTTGATATTAGTCAGTTCTATTCTTGGCCACGTCATCGTTAATGCTAATTAAAACTTATGCCCATTG